>NC_061113.1:139648465-139917615 GCF_002878395.1 Capsicum annuum | reverse complement strand
CCTAGATTATCTTAAAGTTTTAATCTTATATATACTTAAAGATATAGAAATAATAGATATTAAGAAAATAATATTAGAAAAAGTAATAGACTATGAAATTGAAACTATAAATTGGCTAGAACAGTTATACGAAGAAATTTATCCATAAAGATATTATTCAGATTAAAAGATGTTAGAATATATTAGAAAAACTAGAGAAAATCAAGATAATCTAAATAATGAAATTAATTACAGAAACCGAATTAGAAAAATAATGGAAAATCTAAAAGAAAAATTAATACGGATAGAAGAAACCTTAGAAAAATTAGAAAAAAGCACATGTGATAGTTTATATAATTTAAACTATATCAGCACCGCCGTTACAAAGACTCAAAACTCAGGACCTCAAGTCATGACTCAAATTAGGACTCTTGGCCAGTCATAACAAGTCGTTACCTGAGTTGTGATGACTGTATCCCAAAATTTTCTGAATATTTTTAGAAGGGGTGTTTAATCTCTTCCCATTCTAATAACTCCTAACAAACATCGTTTAGGCTTCCCAAAGAGTGGCATATAAGCCTAAACTTCCCTAAATTCACCATTTAATTGTAAAGTCAATCCACAACAAGGAAAGAAGTGTTTGTCTTATCTCGAAAGGCAAGTTACGATTTCTCAATAACAAGCTCAAATTCCAAGGATTTCTCCAAGTCCTCCACTTTAGGTATGTGGGATTTCATCAATGGGTCCCTTCCACCCATTGAGTCCTAAAAACTTCCAAATACTCAAGTTTAATTTTCCTCTAAGAATTGAGTTCTAGGTCAAATATGAGTTTACATAATTCCTTCAGTATATTTGTGTAAATAAACCATGTGTATATGTTTTCCCATAAGAATTGCATCTTTTCTATGCTCACTGACATGAATTTCCTTATTATTGATAAATTATTTAGTTTGGGATATGTTATTTTAAAGTTTTCTACTATGATCAGCTGTAAATTATTATCATGTTCAGTTGCATTAGACAAAGCCAGTTGGCTATGAACACCCAATACCTTGGATTTCATGCACATACCAGTTTTCAAATTCTAAGAATTTTAGATTATGCATATATGGCTATTTTCAAGAGTTTACAATATTAAGTATATATATATATGTATGTATATCAGTTTTCAGTGTCATTCAAGTCGGAGTGGTACTTAGCACCTAGTGAATACAGGGATGAAGGCTCACCCTCCAATTGAGGACTAAGACGTTTTGTAGAAGTCCCTAAGTTCAAAAACTATGGTGCCATCATAGGTTATGAGGGGTCACCGGCCGGTTGAGGACTGACACCCTAGTTCTTTGGGGCATCACTTTAGTGTATCCATGCCATCAAAAATTGGCAACCTTAGCAAGGTGTTAGCACCCTTCCAATTGGGGTTATATGTTGGACCCCAATTTTCTCAATTCATTCTTAGTTTATGTTCAGTTCAGGTTTGCTTGACCAAGTATTCATGTATTCAGTCATTCACTATTCAGTTTAATCCAGCCCATATTTATACTTGGTTTTGTATTCAGTTTATATTCATGCAATCATGTTCAGTTTATGTTATCTAGTTTGCCACTCACATACTCAATACATTCAAAGTATTAATCGTATACTTTCATGCGCTATGTTATCTCACTATATAGGTTTTTTTTTAAGTACCTGAATGACACAACCCAAACTAGGGTCTAGTCGTGATGGGTATCTCAAGTCCAAAAGGGACCGAAAAGCACCCCCAACACCCCAAATGTAGACCACCTTACACCCATGTCTAATGCATTTCAAACATATAACAAGATTAGAGCATGTGAAATTAAAGATATAATGATGTGTGGATAACCAAACCAACCAACAACCAAACCATCCCAAGTCCGCAGTTATCCAACAAAGCCTCTACCAAACCGAAAAAAATAAAGTGTTGGGACATACCCCTGACTATAGTCAAAAATGGTATCCAATAGTCTATAACTCAAAAGAAAAAAATATAATATTGAAATGGATCCTTACGAAATATGGAAGATCAACACTTCAAGGTGACTTTCAATAAATCCACAATCACTGAGAAAGAGAAGTAGAAGTATGGCCAAATCACATGGGTATACAACGTCCAGAGATGGTTAGTAGGGTGAATTCTAGCATGTAACTCAAGGATAAAGATAAAATAAGGCCATCAATTCAAACCAAGTTATCCAATAGGTAAATTAAGGCCATCAATTCAAACCAAGTTATCTAATGCACATAACCATATGAAAATACATATATATATATATATATATATATATGTATATACATTATGTCGGGGTAGGGGGCAAGGTTTAGCATGCACTTTAGGACCTTAAATAGGATTGTGTAGCTTAACAATCATATAATAGTACCCACAAGATATATGGGTCCAGTTCTCACTCCTTGGTCAGTACCTAGTGTGTGTAGCCATAAGAACTAGAGAATAATCCAACATATATGCACATAGGAGACTCAGACCTCCCAAAGTATACTAAGGTATGTTCAAGTACCCGATCATGTAATGATTTACGGGAAACTCGAACCACCTTAATCATGAAATAATAATAATTAGGGGGACTCAAACCTCCCTAGTAACCTTGACCCCCGTGTTGGCAAACACGATTTCCATTGTTAGTAACCCGGACCTCCAGTTTCATAACTTAGCTACACAACCCTTATTAAAGAACAATTAAAACATTTATCACACAATCACAATCATGAACCATATTTCACATTAAGGCATACATTGGTGGGATCGTCATACCAACTACACTTGCAAGGTAATAACAACATGCTAAAAGAATTATCCATTTACTGGGAGAAAATATCTCTTTTTTCACATTAAATTATACCATTGTGTTTCAAATACCTCTTTATATCATGCAATAGTTCAAGCCTAGTTCAATTTTACAAATTCCCACCCTTCTCATAACTCAAAACCAAATTCATCACTATTGCGTTGGGGTCATAACCACATTCATTCACCTTACCCATGCACCCACAAATTCAAAACCATATTTAAATCAATAATAATTATAAATCATGGGAAAATATTGTTCAACAATAAGCAATCAAAACCCACAATCCTTGTTTTCAAAATCTAAATAATTCCATGTGAACAACACTTTAATACATATGCTTTTTAATTAATTAACATGAGGGAAGAGTAACATGCCTATAATAGTAAAATGTATGGAGAGAAATCACCCTTGAAAGCCCTAATTGACCAACCTTTTAAAAACACTATGTTTTCTTGACCTTGAGTAATTTGATAGTGTTGAGAAGTCACTTTGATGTGTTTTTGAGTGCTAATGACACCCTAATGTTATAAGACATGGGTTTCAAGTTGGGTAAGAGGGGAAATGTATAGAATGCCCTTAACGTAAAAGCTAAAAAATAGGGTTGTCTTTGACAACGAGTCACCCCTTGACTCGTAGACATTCCTTATGACTCATCACAATGTGTTGTAACCAAGAAAGTATCACAAAGTCACCCTACACTTTTATCCTTACGACTCAATGGTACCACTTCTAGTGGGACCCTATGACTCATAGGATCCAGTCGTAGTTGACACAGAACACAAATTAGGACTTACACTGGACACCTTACGGTTACTCCTAGTGATTCATGACATATCCTTATGGATCTTAATGAGCCACTGATACTAAGAGAAGAATCAATCCGCAAACTTACTATTTTGGTTATGACACATCCCAACGACTCATCAGGACACCCTATGATTCATAGGGTGAGTCATTACCAAGGTAGTGATATCAAAGCTCAAGAAACTTCCAAGCGACCAAAATTCGGGGTGTTTCATTTCTCCGCCACATGGATCATTCATTCTCAAATAACAAGACAAGGAATTTATTAGCACGAATTTACCACACATACTTCTACTCTTACCTTTAACAAGTACAGAAAACAAAGATAATAAGGAATATATGTACCTTAAGCTCGCTTATTTGGAATGGGAAACAAGAATGGATACTTGGACTTCATGTCCTCTTCATCTTCCCAAGTAGCTTCTTCAAACTTCTATTTCCTCCATAGAACCTTTACCAAAGCATTGTCTTTTTTTTTTGTAGCCAAAAACTTACCGATCAAAAATTTTAATACAGTCTTTCTCATAATATAAGGAATCGAAAATACTGACCTCTTCCAAAGGAACAACAATTGAAGGATCACCCATGCACTTTCTCAACATCAAAACATGAAACACTAGATGAATGAAGCTCAAACTAGGAGGTAACTCCAACTTATATGCAACACTACTAACCCTCTTTAGGACCAAGTACGGGCCGACATATCAAGGACTGAGCTTCCCATTCTTTCCAAATCTCATTGCTCCCTTTATGGGAGACACCTTCAAGAACACCCAATTGCCAACATCAAGCTGTAACTTTCTATACCTTATATCCTCATAGGAGTTTTGGAAACTTTAAGCAGTCTTAAGTCTATCCCAATCATCTTTACTTTCCCTATGGCTTGGTGGACCAAATTAGGGTCAAACATCTTTGCCTCACTAACCTCAAACAACCTAATAGAATATTTATGCCTTCTAATATACAATGCCTCAAATAGAGCCGTCCCAATACTAAAGTGGTCGATATTATTAAACACAAACTCTATAAGATATGATTGATCAACCTAACTTTCATCATAGTCAATAACGCAAACTCAAAGCATATCTTCCAATGTCTAAATAGTTCTTTCCGCTTGCCCATCTAACTGTAGGTGGAAAGCAGTACTAAGGCTTACTTTAGTTCCCAAACCTCTCATTAATGAACACAAAAAGTGTGATGAGAACTGAGTACCACGACGTGACATGATAGAAACTGGTACCCATGAAACTTTAAAATCTCTTGGAGGAACAACTTTGCGTAATCCTCTACCGAATAATTCGTCCTCACTAGCAAGAAGTGAGCAGACTTAATCATCTTATCCATGATTACCCAAATTTAATCAAACAGATTTCAAGAACAAGTAAGAACAAAAATTAAATCTATATTAATCACATCCCACTCCCACAGAGGAAAGTCAATTTTTGTATACAACCCTTCAGGCCGTAAGTACTCAACCTTCACTTGTTGACACACCATGCATTTAACCACTAAACTGGCCATATCTCGCTTCATATTGTTCCACTAATAAATTTTCTTAAGATCATGATGCATCTTCATCAAAATAGGATAAATGGCATAACACGACTCATGAGCCTCAACTAAGATCCTCTCTTGCACCCTATCTTCATTGGGAGCATATAATTTACCTTAGTACCTCAAGATTCCATCACCTCCAATCGCAAAAGCTACAACTTTTTCCTATCCGACAACTCCCTTAATCTTTATTAAGATAGGATCTCATACTTGTTTCTCCTTTATTTCAGTATCAAGAGATGAATATGCCACCTTTTACACAAACACGCCCCTATCCTCAGAGTCAAAGAGACAAACTCAAAGATTAACCAAATAGTGAATATATTTCAATAACTCCTACTTATCTTTATCTATATGAGCTAGACTCCCCATGGATAACCTACTAAGAGCATCAGCAACCACATTAGCTTTACTTGGGTCATAGTGGAGACTCATGTCATAAGTCCTTTAGAAACTCAAGCCACCTCCTCTGCCTAAGATTTTACTCCTTCTGGGTGAACACATATTGCACAAACTTGTGATAAAAAAAGATATCTAAAATGACTCTATACAAATAGTGACACCAAATCTTTAATGCGAGCACCACAACCAATAAACCAAGTCATGAGGCAAATAATTCCTCTCATGAACTTTTAACAGCCTCGAAGCATAGGCAACCATCCTACTATGCTGCATCAACACGCACTTAAGTCCCACAAGGGAAACATCGGAATAAACCATAAATCTATCACTACCTTCAGGCAGGGTCAAAACTTGAGTGAAAGTTAAGTTATCTTTCAGCTTCTCAAATACCCTCACAAGCATTAGACCACAAGAACTTCACCTTCTATTTGGTCAACTTTGTGAGTGGGGAAACTATAGTCAACAAACTCTCCAAAAGTCTACTATAGTAACTGGCTGAAACCAAAAAGCTCTAAAAGTCGGTTGGAGTCGTAGGCCTAGGCAACATCTTAACCACTACAACTTCTACGGATCCACTATGGTGATCTTACAAGGTCTGGAAATAACATGACTAAAAAAAGTAACAGATTTCAACTAGAATTCGCACTTCAAAATCTTAGCATACAAATGGTGATCTTCCAAGGTCTGGAAAATGATATAGAGATAGTAGCTGTGATCCGTCTCACTCCTAGAGTACACCGGAATATCATCAATGAACACTATGACTAACACATCCAAGAACTGACGGAACACCCAATTCATAAGATCCATAAATATTATTTGGGTATTATTCAAATCAAAAGACGTGACTACGAACTCATAGTGGCCATACTGGGTTCGGAAGGCAATCTTAGGGATATTCACCTCCCTAATCCTTAGTTGATGATAACCAAATTAAAGATCAATCTTAGAGAAGCATCTAGCACCCTAAATTAGCTTAAATGAATTATCCATCCAAGGAAGTGGATACTTATTCTTCACCATAACCTTATTCAATTGACGATAATTGATGCACATCCAAAAGTAACCATCCTTCTAACCCAATAATAAATAGGAACACCCCATGGAGACATATTAAGATGGATAAAACACTTATCAAGGAGGTCTTTTAATTACTCTCTAAGCTCTTTCAACTCTATCGAAGCTATTTTATTTGGAGAAATAAAGATAGGATGAGTGTAAGGAATAAGGTTAATCCCAAAATCAATCTTCCTATTGAGAGGGATACCAGGAAGATCTTCAAGAAAAACCTTATGGAATTTATGAACCACGAGAATGGATTATAAGGAAGGATTGTCTGAGTTAGAATCTTTAACTTGGACCAAATAATAAAGCCATCCCATTGAAAATCAACTATCCAGCTCTAAGATATGATATAAATCTTTCCTTAGGCACTAGAAAAACTCATTCCCACTCAATGTCTAACTTATTTAAGAATTTAAACATGACCTTATGGGTTCGACAATCTCAGGCATAGCACGAGTAAAACCGGTCTAGCCCCAATATGACATCAAAATTAACCATGTCTAACTCTATTAGTTCTTCAAAAGTTTAACTACCCCCAACAGATACCATACAACCCCTATAGATGCTTCTAGCAGCAATATAGTCACCTATTAGGGTACAAATAAAAAAGGGATTAGGGATATAATTTGAACTAAAACAAAAATAGATAGTTAAAATGGGGTCACAAAATAAAGAGTAATCCCTAGATTAAGAAAGTAATAAACATCACGAGAGAAAAGTCGTAACATACCAGTGATATTATTTTGAGATGCCTCAGAGTCCTGGTGGGTAGAATAGCATACAAGCAATTTCAACCATTACCAGTACTAGAAGTAGAAGCAACACCCTTTGGTGCAGGAGCTGATGCAGTGGCAACAGGAATCTTCTTTTCCCTAGAAGCAACATTAGAAGGAAAATCCCTCTACAAATAACCAATCTGGCCATATTTAAAGTACCTATTCATCATTTCATCATAAAACCCATGGTGCGCCTGCCCACAAAATTTATAAGGAGGAAATAATGGAGCTTACTAAGCCCCACCAGCCAGAGATTGGGTACCTTATTCCCTAAACCTACTATAATGCCGAGTACGATGATTACCCGACAACTTCAGATAAGTAGCACTAGTCATAGAGTAGGAACCAAAACTCACCAACTTCTTCTTAGACCACTTTCCACTATATCTACCACTCTATTACTGACTCCACCCTAATTAGAAAATCTAAAATTCTTACTCTGCTATTACCCTATCTTTTCCTACTTTTTCTTCTCTTTTTCAACCTACAAAACATACATAACCAATTTGGAGATGTCCATATCCTTGCTCAACAACATAGACTTACTTTCTAAAATCAAATCACGGGATAACCTAGAAGCAAATTTCCTCATTCTAGCCCTCTGTTAGTGCAAGCCTAAAAAAAATGGGTCTTGAAGCATCACACGGTGCTTGAGGTACGAGTAGCCCCAAGCTAACCCTTTGAGTGATTTTTATTCAATGCAAGACAAATCAATGGGGTTTCCATAAATAACCCTCAAATATCAACAGAGTAATCATCATCCAAGAATAAAAGAATGTCATAAAGATAACAAAATACGACTTATTAGTCAACTCCCAACATCTATACAAGTCTAACAAGCCTCTAAGAAAATCAATAAAACCAGCAAGCCATTAAGACATGCCCCAACTGACTCATACTCAGTTATTAAATGTAAACAATTCCGTGAAACCAACATCAGACATCACATCCTCAATACATAAGAACTCACCACAACAGAGGATGTAGAACAGCGTGCCTGAAGAATCACTGTCAAAACTAGAACTGAGCACCTAAACCTACATTCCGAGAAAATGTAGCCCACATCCGAAGATGTGGGTCAGTACCATGCAAAAAAATCGAGTATATGGGGGTGTATGCAGTTGTATAAACATCATCATCATAAATATTTATAAGAAATATGCAGGATGTATGAAAGACTCACATAGACTGAAGAAAATCATCATAATCATGAGAGGATGAAATAAGTACTATAACACATGTGAGTTATCATATAATTTGTCAATCACTTTCAGTTCATCTAGAATATCGATTCTCATAATGTAGATATCATTTAAATCTTTCAAAAGAATAACTTTCACAATTCCACTTTCAAATCACTTCACCATTCACCATAGATACAAGGAAACACACACATAATGGGAGATACTATAACCGACATAAACCATGTGAGCTACATGAAGTCCAACGTACAACTCACGTTGGCGAGAGCCGTCCTATCCTTTCCATCAAATTAGGACTATCGATATCAAATCCATACAAACTAGTGATCACTATATAAATCAGCCTCAGGCTCTCTCCTACGGGGGCACATAGTTCTTGGGAAGTAAGGTCGCTTTATACTTCTCAAATGGTGCTAAAGATTTCTCCCGGACTTAGCTCAGATCATTTCAAAGACAATCTATAAAAAAAATTTAGTAATATATAAATATACATCGGGAGCAATCATGCTTCCCATCTACCAAAATTAATCACATTGTGGATTTATTTCACACTCGAGTTCAAAATAACTCCATTAAGACCAAAAGGTCAAATCATCTCAAATATCTCAAATACTCGTTTATGAGATGTTAATCGTTCCTTTGAATGATGGTTCTTGGAGTTCTTGAACTAGGAACTTGGAATCTTGAATAAATTTGCAGAATTAATTGTGAACTTTGGAGGTTCTTAAAGTTAGATGTAGGAGCTTAGGGTTTTCTTTTTGAGGGAATTTGATGAAATATAAAATATAATGCTTCTAATAGGCTTTTATATAGGGTTTGGATGGATTTTGGGTGAGAGAAAATGACCAAAATGCCCCTAAAAATCAAATAATTCTTGAATCTGTCCTTTGGTGGACTGTTTTGATAGTCTGAAGTAGATCAACCATAATATTTTACTCCGATATCCAAATTGGATGACATGAGTTTGATTAGAAAGAGGACTCTCATATGTTTCTGTTGATATATAGTATCTCAACCAGATCATTGTGTACAAGGAGTTATGATTTTCTAAAGACTAACATAATGGGGACTAAGAATTTTGTAAAGACCAACATAACGGGGACTAAGCTTCCCCTTTTTTTCGAATCTCTTCACCCCCCTCATGGTTGAAATTTTTAGATACACTAGGTCACTAACTTCAAACTCAAGGTCTTTCCTTCTAACATCCGCATATCATTTTTAACCTTTCCCTAATCAACTTAACTTTTTCCATAGCCTCAAATACCGGATCAGGACCACTCACAGCCGCTTTACCCACCTCGAACCAACCTATGGGTGATCTATACTTCCTCTTATATAAGGCTTTAAACGGAGCCATGCCAATACTAGAGTGGAAACCTTTATTGTAAGCAAACTCTATCAATGGTAAGTGATCATCCCAACTTTCCTTAAAGTCAAATGCACAAGCTCTTAACATATCCTCTAAGGTATGGATGGTCCGCTCAGCCTGACCATCGGTCTGTGGATAAAAAGCAGAACTAAAAAGCGCTTGGGTACCAGGACCCTTTTGAAAAGCTTTCCAAAATTGTGAAGTGAACTGAGTACCCCTATCCAAAATGATAGACAAAGAAACTCCATGCAGTGTGACTAGCTCTCGGATATATAATTTAGCATAATTCTCAGTAGTATATAAAGTACGAACAGGCAAGAAATGAGCAGGCTTAGTCAACCGATCAACCACAACCCAAATGGAATCATGATGGCAATGGGAAAGAGGTAAACCAATCTAGTCAACCTATCAACCACAACCCAAATAGAATCATGATGGCCTCGGGAAGGAGGTAAACCAATCACGAAGTCCATATTTATCTCTTCCCATTTCTAGGTGGGAATACTAAACTCTTGCATCATACCACCGTGTCTTTGGTGTTCAAGCTTAACCTGTTGGCATGTTGCACACTTAGCTACAAACGCTGCTATATCTTTCTTCATGCCACTCCACCAATAGATTTCCCACAAGTCTTGGTACATCTTGGTGGCACCATGATGAATAGAATATTGTGCCCTGTGCGCTTCAGCCATAATCCTCTGTCTCAATCATCAATATTCGGGACACACAATCTACCCTGCAATCTTAACACACCATCTCCCCCCTTGGGAGAAAACCTCTACTTTTTGGTCCTTGACTGACTCCTTCAGTCTGACCAAACTAGAATCTAAGTATTGCTTTTTCTTCACTTCTGTAACAAAGAAGGATTCAAAACTGCTCTGAACCCCTATACTACCTTCAGTAGAGTTAAACAACCTAACCCCCAATCTAGCCAAATAATATACATCACGAGCCAACTCTTTCTCACTTTCTACCACATGAGAAACACTACCCATGGACACTCTACTTAGGGCATCCGCTACAACATTGGCCTTGCCCAGATGCTACAGCACACTCACATCATAGTCCTTTCACAATTCTAACCATCGTCTCTGCCTAAGATTCAATTCTCTCTGGGTAAACACATACTGCAGACTCTTATGATCAGTGAAAACATCAACATGGACACCATACAAATAGTGTCTCCAGATTTTCAAATCAAACACAACAGCAGCCAACTCAAGGTCATGGGTGGGGTAATTTTTCTCATGGGGTTTCAACTGTCTAGAAGCATAAGCTATCACCTTACCCTTCTGCATCAATACACAACCCAACCCAACTCTTGAAGCATTACAGTACACCACAAAACCATTAACACTATCAGGCAAAGTCAAAATAGGGGCTGAAGTAAGTCGAGTCTTCAATTCCTAAAAACTCTTTCACAAGATTCGAACCACAAGAAGTTCACTTTCTTTTGGGTCAACCAAGTCATAGGAGATGACATAGAGGATAAACCCTTAACAAAACGACGGTAATATCTAGCTAAACCTAAGAAACTTTGGATATCAGTTAGAGAAATAGGTCTAGGCCAATTTCTAACAGCTTCAGTCTTGTGGGGATCAACTCTAATACCCTCAGAAGAAATAATATGACCCAGAAAAGAAATTAACCTTAGCAAAAACTCACAGTTACTGAACTTGGCAAACAACTTGTGATCTCTAAGGGTTTGCAAGATAGTTCGGAGATGATCAGAATGTTCATCCTCACTACAAGAGCACACCAGTATATCATCGATGAACACTATGACAAACATATCCAAATATGGTCTGAACACTCGATCATGAGGTCCATGAAAGATGTTGGGGCATTAGTTAACCCGAAAGACATAACAGCCATAACGAGTTTGAAAAATGGTTTTTACAATGTCACACTCCCTAACTTTGAGTTGATAATAGCCATAACAAAGGTCTATCTTTGAGAAATAACTTGAGCCTTGAAACTGGTCAAACAAATTATCTATTCTTGGAAGAGGGTACTTATTTTTTATGGTGACTTTATTCAGTTGGCGGTAATCAATGCACATAGGCAAAGAGCTATCTTTCTTTCTCACAAACAACACAGGGGCATCCCAAGGAGAAACATTGGGCCTTATGAAACCCTTATCTAGTAGATCTTTGAGTTGCTCTTTCAACTCCTTAAGTTCTGCAGGGGCCATACGGTAAGGAAGAATAAAAATAGGCTGAGTATTGGGAAGAAGATAAATCCCAAACTCTATCTCTCTATCAGGAGGTATCCCTGGGAGATCATCTGGAAAGACATCAAAAAACTCATTGACGACGTTAACAGACTAGAGAGTTGGATCTCTGACTTAGTGTCTTTGACTCTAACCAAATGGTAAATACATCACTTAGAAATAAGCTTTCTAGCTTTGAGGTAAGAGATAAAATGACTCTTGGGTGACACAAAATTCCTAGACCACTCAAACACGGATGAACCCAGAAATTGAAACTTGACCACTCTAGTCCGACAATCAATAGAGGCATAAAAAGAATACAACCAGTCCATACCCAGAATCACATCAAAATCTACCATGTCTAACTCAATCAGATTAGCCAACAAGTCTCTATGAAGAATGGTAACAGGACACTTTAAGCACGATAGACTTCTGCAAGAAAGAATCATAATTTTTCCTAAAACATCTTGTAGCCTCTTGCTCATAGATATGGCGCACTACACACCGATGATCAAGACTCTACTTAACACGGCTTGTCAGACTCCCTAGGACAGCTTAAAACCTTAGGCTTTGATACCAAGTTTGTAATGCACCGAAAAACTGGTCCCAGAGCATCACACGATGCTTGAGGCTATGATTAGCCCCAAGCTAAACCTTTGAGCATTTTTCATTCAGTTCAACACAAATCAATGAGGTTTCCATAAATAACCCTCAAATATCAACAGAGTAATCATCATCTAAGAATTAAAGAATTTTAGAAAGATAAAAAAATACGACTTATTAGTCAACTCCCAACATCTATACTAGTCTGACAAGCCTCTAAGAAAATCATTAAAACCAGTGAGCAATTGAGATATTCCCTAACTGACTCATACTCAATTATCAAATGTAAACAATTCTGTGAAACCAACATCAGACATCACATCCTCAAAACATGAGGAGTCACCACAACAGAGGATATAGAACAACATTCCTAAAGAATCACTATCGAACCTAGAACTGAGCACCTAAACCTACATTACGAGAAAAAGCATCCCACATCTGAAGATGTGGGTCAGTTCCATGGAAAGAAACCGAGTATATGGGGGTGTATGCATTTGTATAAACATCATTATCATAAATATTTATAAGAAATATACTGGATATATAAAAGACTCACCTGGCCCGAAGAAAATCATCATAATCATGAGAGGATGAAATAAGTACAATAAGATATGTGAGTCATCATATAATTTGTCAATCACTTTCAGTTCAACAAGAATATCAATTCTCATAATTAAATATCATTTAAATCTTTTGAAAGTATAACTTTCACAATTCCACTTTCAAATCACTTCACCATTCACCATAGACACAAGGAAACACACACACACACTGGTAGATCCTATAACCGACATAAATCATGTAAGCTACATAGAGTCCAACGTACAACCCATATTGGGGAGAGCCGTCCTATCTTTTCCATCAGAGTAGGACTATCGATATCAAATGCACACAAGCTAGTGATCACTATATAAATCAGCCTCAGGCTCACTCCTAAGGGGGCACGTAGTTCTAGGGAAGTAAGTTTGCTTTATACCTCCCACTTGGTGCTAAAGATTTCTCCCAGACTTAGCTCATATCATTTCGAAGACAATCCATAAGAAAACAATTTCAGTAATATATAAATATACATCGGGAGCCATCATGCTTCCCATCTATCAAAATCAACCACGTTGTGGATTTCTTTCACACTCGAGTTCAAAACAACTCCATTAAGACCAAATGGTCAAATCATTCAAAATATCCCAAATATTGAACATCAACGTGCTTATAACACACACTTTCTCAAAAAAACATAATTTTTAATGGGAATTCACGACCCAAATATCAAAATCATGATAAATATCGTTCAAGATTCATGCTTTATATCTCCACACATATAAATTCATCTTTCAAAATCATAAACATCAAGATTTTATAATAATCATCATAAGATATGGGTTCATGCTTCAAATTTGTAAAAATAAAATAAAAATCATGCCTTTGTAAAGAAAATTACTTTTGGGCACAAAAACAAAAGAGAGTTCTTGTTGAAAAACCCTACATACCTTGAATGATGAACTTTAGATCGATACTCATTTTTGAGATATTAGTCGTGCCTTTGAATAATGGTTCTTGGATTTCTTAAACTAGGAACTTGGAATCTTGAATAAATTTGAAGAATTAATGGTGAACTTTGGAGTTTCTTAAAGTTGGATGTAGGAGCTTAGGGTTTTCTTTTTGAGGGAATTTGATGAAATATAACATATAATGCTTATAATATGCTTTAATATAGGGTTTGGATGGATTTTGGGTGAGAGAAAATGACCAAAACGCCCCTAAAAATCAAATAATTCTCGAATCTATCCTTTGGTGGACTGTTTTGATAGTCTGAAGTAGATCAACCATAATATTTTACTCCGATATCCAAATTGGATGAAATGAGTTTGATTAGTAAGAGGACTCTCATATGTTTCTGTTGATATATAGTATCTCACCAAGATCATTGAGTAAAAGGATTTATGATTATTTGAAATTGACAAAAAATTTTCTTTTGATAGGGTGAAGTAGATCGACCATAACCTTTTTCTCCGATTGACAAATTGGATGAAACCAATTTCATTGGAAAGAGGAATTACAGAGTTTTCCGTTGATATATGGTAGTTCACCCAGATTATTACGTATAAGGAGTTATGATCGTTTAAAATTGGAGCAAAAATACACCAGGCCTCAGTACTTTTTCCTGCACGTTTACTGTTCACTACTATTCACGGTTTGATCAAAAAGTTCATAACTCATCACTTGGGTGTCCGTTTTGGATGATCCATATATCATTGGAAATATTATTTGATACTCTACGCAATGTTGGTTCATAATCTAAGACATTCCAGATGGAAAATTTATAATTCATTCTAGAATATAGAACCCAACATGTTTACGCACAAAATTTCAACAAAAAATTTCTTGAGGTATTACAGTTATCTACTAACTCAGGAGCATACCAAAACATATAATGGAATTTCAAGTCAAACTACTTATCCATAAAACTTCCTTTCTTCAGATTAACAAAATGTTCCACTTTTAGCTCCGTCAACTCTTGAGAAAAGAAAGGGTCCCAAAAAAATACTAGAAAAATCATCCCACGATGCGGATTCGGCAACATCTCCCCTAGACTGCTCCCATTCCTCATACCAATGGTATGATACATCCTTCAGTTGATAGGTGATAAATTCTATGCCCTCAACATTTGAATCATGCATAACCTAGAAGATATTCTCTATATCATCTATAAAACCTTAAGGATCCTCCTCTATCCTAACACCAGAAAGACTTAGGGGACTCAGCTTCATAAACTGGACAACCCTTGTGGCCTCAAGAGAGGGATAATTGAAGCAATACACTCAAACTAAGAAGCTACCAAATGAGACAACATATGAATAGACTGCCAAATTCTGCATTTGAGACATCATCCCAATGAGCTTGAGAAGGACTAGAGGGGACAAATGGAACTCTAAAAGGGCTATTAGTAACTAGACACCTAGACTTGGTCTATACCCCATAAGCAGGGCATGTCATATCATTATTGTCCACCAGTGGGACAAAGGAGTTTCCATGAGCTTCATATCGTTTAGGAGGCATAATCTTAAAAGCGAACAAATAAGAATTAGAGGAGATTTCGAGGCCTTAGACTCTACATCCAAAAATAAGAAAACAAGAAATAAAAATATTTTTAAATACCTCGTAGCCTCTCCCTTATAAGTGTGGAGCGCTACACACCCACAAGAGATACTCTACTTAACATGGATTTATTGATACCCAATTGACCATAAACCTAGGCTATGATACCTTCTCTGACATAACTCAAACTAGGGCCTGGTTGTGTCAAGCATCTCAAGTCCAACAAAAAATGAAGACCACCCCCAACAACCAAATCGTACACCACCTTACACCCATATCAAATGAATTTCAAACATATAACAAGATAAGGGAACTTGAAATTAAAGATATTATGATATGTGTATAACCAAACAAACCAACAACAAAACCATCCCAAGTCCAAAGTAGTCCAACAAATCCTTTACCAAATTGAATATCAATAAAGTGTTGGGACTTGCCCCTAACTTTTGCGAAAAACAGTATCCAGTAGACTATAAAAAAAACATAATACTAAAATATAGTCCTCTGAAGCATGATAGCTCACCAATTTAAGTTGACTCTCAATCAATCGATAATCACTGAGCAGGAGAAGTATAAGTATGGAAAAATCCCACACTGCGAGGGGATATAGCATCTGAAGATAGTTAATAGGGTGAACGCTAGCATGTAACTCAAGGATAAAGATAAAATAATTCCATCAATTTAAACAAAGTTATCCAATTCACATAACCATATACAAATATATATAAATATATATATATATATATATATATATTTCATATTGGGGTAGGGAATAAGGTTTAGCATTCACTTTAAGACCTTAACCTGGATCGTGTAGCTCAATCATCATATAATAGTACCCACGAGCTATATGGGCCAAACTCTAACCCCCTAGTCAGTACAAAGTGTGTGTAGCCATATGAATTGGAGAATAATCTCTCATATATACACATAGGGGACTCGAACCTCCCAACATATACTAAGGTGACTTTAAGCACCCAATAATGTATTAATTTATGGGGACTCAAACCTTCTTGGTAACTTTGACCATCGTATTGGAAAACACAATTTTTAGTGTTGGTCACCCATACCTCCACTTTTATGAGTCATCTGCATAACCCTTATTATATCCTATCTAAAATATTTATCACGCAATCTAAATCATGAACCACATTTCACATTAAGCCACACTTTATTGGTATGGTCATACCAACTACACTTGCATGGTAATAACAACATGCTAAAACAATTTTCCATTTACTTGAAGAAAACATCTCTCTTGTTAATTAAATTATACAATTGTGTTTCAAATACCTCTTTATATCATGCAATAGTTTAAGCCTAGTCCAATTTTAAAAGTTCCCACCCCTCTCATAGCTCAAAACCAATTTCACACTATAGGGTTGGGCTCATAACTACTTCAAAAGCCACAAGTTTGGGGAGATCACAATTCACTAGTTCATTCACCTTACCCATGCACCCATAAATTCAAGAACATATTTAAAGCAACAATAATCATAAATTATGGGAAAATATTATTCAACAATAAGCATTCAAAACCCACAACCCTTGCTTTTAAAACCAAAACATTTCCATGTGAATACACTTTCATACATATATTTTTTTATGAATTAACAATGAGGGAAGAGTTGCATCCCTGTAATAGTAAGATATATGAATAGAAATCACCCTATAAAGCCCTAACTAACTAACTTATTGAAAACCTTTAGTGTTCTTGACCTTTAGGAATATGTGAGTTGTTTAGAAGTTACTTTAATGTGTTTCTAAGTGCTAATGATAACCTAAGGAGGTTATGAGATGTGGGTTTCAATTGGGAAAAGAGGGGAAATATCTAGAATGCCCTTAACTTAAAAGCTTAAAAAGGCATCGTCTTTCACTACAAGTTAACTCTTAAGTTGTATCCAGTTCTTATGAGTCATGGTAACAAGTCATAACCAAGGAAGTACCACCGCGATATCCAATACTATTATGCTTATGACTCTATGGCACCACTCGTAATGGGACCCTATGACTTGTAGCATCAGTCATAGTCGACATTAAACCCAAATCTAGACTTACATTGGACACCTTACAATTACACCTAATGACTCGTGACATATCCTTACGGCTCTAAGTAAGCCACTAGTACTCAGAGCAGCATCACAACACAAAGTTACTATTTTTATTATGACTCATCCATACGACTTGTCAGAATACCCTATGACTCATAGTGTGAGTCTTTATCAAGGTAGTAAGCTCAATGTTAAGGAAATTACCAAGGGCCAAAAATTTAGGTTGTTTCACATGACCATACTTATCACGTTCTCTTATTACAATCAACATAAGCTTTTAGTGAGTTCTGATCATTTGAAGACTAGTTGTCAGTTCTTTATTTTTATGTCAATTTATTTCAATTTCAGCTAGTTGGAGTTTTTGGGGCTTTTCCTTTCAATTCATTATGAGTAGTGGTACAGATGTTTAGATTTTCAACATTATTGGTTATTAGAAAATTCTATTTCCTATTTTGTTAGATAGTTGATCTTACATTATTATAGTTTCAACCATTTATTTTAGTTTGACTTTCGACTAGTGTTTTGTTACTTTATTCATTATCTAATACAAGTCAAGCCATGGGTAAGCTTGGAGTAACTTGTGACCTTAGGCAACATGTTATGCCTAGGTGGTATCTCCAATCTTGATAAATTTGGTATTAGAGCCATAGATTTGAAGTGTCCTAGATATTTTGAAAGTCGAGTTAAGTAGAGTTTTGTTCATGAGTGTGAAGCTTGCCATAGCTATAAAATATTTTAGGAATGTCTCACTTGTTTCATGATTCATGTCATACAATAGAGTGTAAGATCGATTAAAATTATTCTTCTAAATTATCCTCTATTTGTTTACAAAAAAATTCTCCCAAGAGAACCAACGAAAAAAGAAATGGTAACCAGCAAGCACCATCGCTAGTTCTCAAATACCCTCTAAATGAGCAGGTCTCACACACTGAGTTCAGGGATTATTTTACCGCATTATATCAATCTATGCCTTTTCTAAACAAATAGAAGGTTGTTTCCCTAGACAACCCAGTAGTGAATATATGACAACATCTAGAATCCAATATTTCACTCAGATGAATCCACTATTATTCTTTGAGTCTAAGCCAGAGGAGGATCCATAGGAGTTCTTAGACAGTGCTCAAAAAGTCACAGATATTATGGGTGTTACTTTGAGTAAAAGTGAGGATTTCGTTGCTTACCAACTGCAAAGAGTAGCTCATACTTGTTATAAGTAATGAAAGGAAGATAGCAGTATAGATGTAGGGCAAGTAGAGTAGGATAAGTTTGTTGCTGCATTTTTGGATATGTTCTTCCCTACTGAGTTGACGGAAGCTAAAGTACAGGAGTTCATCAAATTAAAGAAGGAAAGAATGAGTGCTAAATAGTATTCTCTTAAGTTTACTCAGTGAGGTATGTTCCGACTATGGTGGTTGATTCTATGGCCAGAGGGAGTAAGTTTGTGTCTAGCGTTTCTAAGGATGTGGCAAAGCAGTGTAAAATTATCATGTTGATTAAGGTGATGGATATCTCCCTATTGATGGTTCATGCCAAACAGATAAAAAAAGAAGATTAAGGAAATGAAAGGGAAAATAATAGTGGCAGATATGGCAGCTTCAATTTCTCTAAGCTGAGGTCAGATGGTGGGAATCACTCTTAGTTCTGCAAGAAATCTTCAGCCCCAAACCCTTCTTCAACCAGTGCTCTAGAGCCCGAATTCATACAGGATACTAATGATAGGGCATCAACCACTATGTCCTAGGGTAGTGTGAAAGTGGTTAAACTAAACCAGTTTGCAAAAGATGTGGTAGAAACCATAAGGGTGAGTGTATGGCGGGCAGTGATGCTTGTTTTAGGCAAGGTAAGTCAGGTCATATGATAAGGGTTTTCACGGTGGTTGCGCATAAGGTAAAGGATGTTTGTTAGCATGGTCAAACAAACTTTTTATCAGTTTTAGTAGGTCACCCAACTCAGAAAGGTGCCGCTTCTAGTTTAACAAGTAGACAAAGTCAGAATAAGCTTTATGTCCTTTAGACCAGATAGGATCAGGAGGATTATCCTTATGTGGTTACTGGTATGTTTAAAGTCTTTAACTATGTTTATGCATTGATATACCCTGGAGCTACACTTTCCTTTGCAACTCCCTTTATACTAGTATATTTTGGTGTCAGTTCTAAAAACCATACAAAACCCTTCTCAGTTTCTACTTTAGTGGGTAGTTCAATCATAGCCACGAAGTTATATATAACTGCCCAATCACAATATCCTAAAAAGTCTCTTTACTCAATTTTGTGGAATTAGAGAACACTGTGTCTTGGCATGGATTGTCTCCACTCTTGCTATGCCTAAGTTGACTGTAGAATTAGAGCATTCCAGTTTTAGTTTCCAAATGAGCCAGTCCTAGAGTTAAAGGGTAGTACCTCTATACCTATAGGTTAGTTTGTATCCTTTCTCAAGTTGAAGAAAATGATCTCAGAAGGGTGTATCTACTATCTCGTAGGAGTCAAGGACTCAGGGTTTGAAGTCTTAAGTTTTAAGTTAGTTCCAGTAGTAAATGAATTTCCCGAAGTGTTTCCTAAAGATCTTCCCGGAGTTCCTCCCCAAAGAGAAATTGACTTTTGAGTAGATCTCCTTCCAGATACCCAGCCTATTCTAAGTCAACTTTACAAAATGGCTCTAGCTGAGCTTAAGGAATTGAAAGAACAGTTAAAAGATCTCTTAGTAAAGGATTTCATTAGGCCGAGTGTGTCTCCATGGGTTTCTCTAGCTCTTTTCATGTGCAATGAAGATGGTTCCGTAAGAATTTGGATCGACTACCATCAGTTTAATAAAGTCATAATCAAGAATAAGTATCCTATGATATTTAGTTTGACCAAATTTAGGGTTCCAATTGTCATGACCTAATTTCTTAGGTTGTGATAGAGCCTACTATAACCCACCAGTAGGTAATCCAAACCCATTGTCCAAAACAGATAGTAATGGACTACTTAATAGATAATAGAAAGAATGTAGAATATCTGCAATACAAGATCAATTACATAATATAATCCCAAGACCTAGTGGTATCAGTACAAGAGCTTATAATATAATAAGAGTACAAAGTAAAGTACTAATGAATACTCTGATATAACTTATCTCCGACTACAACATAGAGACTATTCAAATACAAAAGAGAGAGGTAAGTAATATTCCAAACATTAGGAGCTCACTCTAAGTATCCAAACCATGGATACTCAACAAGACAAACACATCAATAGTGATAACCTGTACTATGATCTATAGGATGTGAAATTGTTGTATGAGTACCAAACACGTGGTACTTAGTAGGAAACTACCGACTGAGCTCCAAAGATAAAGCAAATATATATGACATATCAATAGAATGGAAACTACACCCAAATATCTAGTAACCATATAAAATATCCAATAAGATAGTACGGATAACCTATCCTATTTATGTCCAAGAGACTTAACATATTAAGGATAATGAAGTAATAAGAATGCACTATCTTAATTCCATACATGCTTAGGAATCTAAACACTATAAGGTATATCACTTGCCAATATACAAATTAAAGGCAGAAAGAAGATATATATGTGTATACAAAGCCAACGAATGAATATAAAATCTGAATCAATGAAAAGAAGGGATATACAGTAACACCATAGATACATATATCAAGGTATGGATATATATAAATATATAACCAAGGAATACTCAATGTGTATCCTAGATTATCAGTCTACCAATTTAAGATCTTATAATTACAGTAGAAGCTAGTGCTAGAATACTCAGGTTTTTAATCTATAAATCAAGTCATCAAATTGTCAAATTCATGCCTTAAGTATCGATACCGAATCAATGAACAATCTAACACATACTAGCCATAACAATGATAACAACAATGATAATAATAATGTCCATAACAATGTGAGTAGATGGCAAATCCAGAAAACCAAATACCTAATCGAGCCTATCATGTGCCCCCACTACCCCAAGCTCAGAAGGTTCAACACACCACAAAGCATAACCATTATCGATATCTATGTAACCCTACCATACGAGTTGATAGATATACGCGCATACTGGTGATAAGCGATATGCATGCAAGAATAAATACAATCAAATTCATAATACCACAAACATTATCATCCTTATGACCATAGTTATCCTCATAAATATCAAAATTATCATCCTCATCAAAATTATCCTCCAGCTTTGTCGGGTGTGTGTGTGTGTGTATATGCCATACAAAGGGATAGTTGGACTCGAATCAGTAGATGTTTACATAGGCAAATCAATTTAATCATCCATTTTCCTTTTCGAGTGTCATCGCATTATCATAATATTTTTCGATCTTGCTGGGTATCATAATATCCTCGAGCCTTATCGGGCATCATCATAATATCCTCCGTCCTTGTCTGGTATAATCATAATATCCTCTGCACTTTCCGGGTATCATCATATCAATATAATATCCTAATCAATGTCAATAATAGAGAGGTAGTCCCACGAGGGGTAAAGTAAAGTACAAGCCTCGTAAGGGACAAAGTAAAGAGCAAGCCTTATGAGGGCTATAGTAGAAAAACATAAATAGAGAATAAAGTTAGAGTACACTTCTATAATCCATCACTCGTCATCAATATGACATTATAAATAAGAATATACACATAACATGAATATTATAACTTTCATCGGTTTTAACTAAAATTTGTATTATTAATCCAGCATCTTTCTTTGTCCCATACCAAAGAGATATGTATTTGGATATGATAGCTGAATAGGCTCAAGACATGGCTAAAATAGTGTAAATCCATAAGTTTGTTGCCCAAAATGAACATTAGGACTAAATCACTATAAAGTGTAGAAAGGGTCAGAATCTCTCATGATTGAAATAATTAGTAATATCACATCATAGGCCCGAATTTATCTCAGTTAAGTCTTTAAAACATCATTATTAATCTCTTTTACATATAATTTATTTATTAAAATAGGAATATATTATTATGAAGAAATCTATTTTTAAGGTAGAAAATGGGTTTTAGCCCTTAGTTAGTGACACAATAATAATATTAACATCGAATCAAAATTGTATCAACTATTGAGGCAATGATCATGAATGTACCAAATATATGCAACCCATCACCAATATTCATACAATGAAACCATAAGCATTAATATATCAATAACTAAAATCATATCCTTTACTAGGGTAAACACTTCTTTAATGGTCAACTCATATCATAACATGACCTTGGGCCAAATACTATGTCTAGAATAATTATAACATCATAATCATTGCCTTCAACCCACATACATATCCAAAACCCATATCAAGATCATATTTATAGTTCATCTTATTTTAAATAAGCCGTAGTGTATTTATCGGGCATAACTTATCTATAATCCATAAGGCATATTGATAATCATCTTACCTATAGGAGACGTCTCAAATCTAGAAGGAATAACACATCAATAAGCGTCTCACATCTTGGAGGCATAATGCATCAATAAAGTAAAACTCATAACTATGAGAAATATCATCTCTATAGGACAATTATCATATCTAAGAGGAAATAACATCTCTAAAGGCCCAACATTATATCTAAGAGGAATATCATATCTATAGCGCATCAGTCATAATCCATGGAAAGTTATAAGAATTTACCAGGCCATGAAGTAAACTTATTCTAAAGGCTCAATAGTCTAAACTACGCCTAGCATCCAAAACGAAGTCCACAAGGGATAAAACTAGTCTTTGCTTAAGGTGGGATAGAAAAACCCACTTCTAATCCTCAATGTACATATTTAGGAAATTTAAAATACAAACTGGGCTAAGGAATCTAGTTTAGCTTCTAGATGTCAAGTAAGCCATAACCAATCCTATGATAGGAATTTCATCTACAAAAAAGGGAATTTAAGTCAACTCTACCTAAATTACTATTTCAAGATCACCAGAATAGCCTAAATAAGGTTACATATACTAGCTACTTCTAATTCTAACAATATATCCCAAACCAAGCATTATATCATAGACATTCTATGAATTAGTTCAATCTAGGATGAACGTAATAGGATTTAAAAAGGGTATTAAGTATTTCAACATATGGGTAAAAACTCTCATCTAATCTCCAAACATAAATATTCAATACTAAGTCATTCTACCCATAATCAAACTTAACATTCACATTCTCACACAATATATAACATGCAACATCTTATGGAGAAGAGTTGATAGAAGCCTACCTCAAAGGCGAACTACAAATCCTTACATCATTCACCAAAATCTCATCTTCATTTCACCATCACAAAATGCCATCATTCTATAAAAATCATAATCTAAACATCATTACAAGAAAAATAATACCCACATTGCACCATTGTTCTTCGAGTTAAAAATGACATAAAATATCCTAAGTGGCTCCTACTTATGGAAATCACATTTCCAAGGTCAACCCAACATTCAAAAATGAACAAGGAATCATAACCGTCCAAAGATGGGTGAAAACCAAGATAATTTGTGGCTAAATAAGCCCCAATATATTAGAGGTTTAGGGTCAAGAACTTATAAATTGATCAAGAAAGTGATGAAATCGTACTATAATCCAAGGATATTCATAATAAAAGATGTTAATCAGTTCCTAATTCACCCCAAAGAATCAATTTGAAGTTATCACACCCTTTTAAGGTTTTTAGTTCTAAGGGTTGAGTCATAATGGCCAAAACGCGGCCTAATGGCCCTTTTTATACCCTTACCAAGTATAAGGATATTGCTATTGCAGTCTAGGGTATGTTATCACAATCCCTTGTCTTAGATGGATATATTTCAATCAAAATACCCCTTGTGAAATCTTAGTAACCTCTGTAGCACCAGAGAACCAGCAGAAACTTAGAAATCCTCTGGATTCTTTCAATGCAAATGAACTTCTAACCCCCACTAAATTTGATCTTTTGGATTCAATTTCAAAGTTGAATTTCCTATTTGATGTTGTTTTGACCAAATATAGGTCCCACGCCCATATTTAACTTTCCAACAATACGAACAATAGGTTAAAATAAGCTCACATGCATTGGGACCCAAACTAAAGGTCTGCCTAACCTATATTTTATATCCAGGAGCTAGTGGAGCAGTCAAAATTTGCATCCATTACTTTTTCACTGAATTTTTTTTGATGGCTATTTGAACTAGCAAAGACTTTCTCATATACAATTGGATCTAAAAAAATGAATTACTCGGTAACCAAACTATTAGTTCCACCAACTCATAAATATCTTAGAACAGCTATGGGAAATACCGAATGGTGAAAATAAGTAGAAATGTTAAAATGAACTGAAGGATTATTACACCAACTATTTCTCTAAAATATACCTTAGATCTTGCTAGCATCATCTCAAAGTTAGAGAATAAAATATCTCGAAGATAGCCTTCAGAACTAGTTATGGTCACTAAAAATTTGTTGTCAGTTTTTTTGACTAATGAATGCTTTTAAAGCTTTTATGGCTTTACAAATAAAGTGTTTAAGCAGTACTTGGAAATTTTCATTACAATTTTCATAGATGACATGCTTGTTTATTCTTAGAGTGAGACTGAACATGCCGATCATTTAAGAATTATTTTACAGACTGTTAAAGATCATGAACTATTCACTAATTCTAGTAAGTGTGAATTCTGGATGAGATCAGTAGCATTCCTTGGTCATATCATTTCTGTAAAGTCATTCGAGTTGATCCTCCAAAGATCAAAGCAGTAAGGAACTAAACTAGACCTATCCCTCCATCAGATATCAAGAGTTTCTTTGGTTTAGCTAGTTACTACAGGCGGTTTATTGAAAGATTCTCCTTTATTACTTCTCCTTTGTTGTAATGACTCTCTAGGTTATTTCCACATTTTACTTACATTTTTAGCATTTTGAGCCTTCCTATGGTGGTTGTAGGTCATTTATAACTTTTTAAAATTATTGGTTTGATGATCGGATAGTTCAGTTAGATTTTAGGCTCATTTCCCTATTTTGGAGCTTTCAGGGTTCAGGATTTGGCCTCGGACCAAAAGTACTAGTAGATGACCTCGGATGAATATTCCAACAATGCCATCAACTCCGTAATGTCTTTTTTTTAAGATTGGGGGAACCTTCATTAATGTTTCGAGTCTACCAGACTTGTTTTGGGCTATTGAACAGATTATATAAAAATGGAACTATAGGTGTGGGCCCATTTTTTTCAGGAATGATCTTGTGTGAAAGTTTTGATATTTCCATTAGATTCAAAAAGGGGTTTACACTCAAATTTTACTATTGGATCATGTTCATAGGGTTTCGTATTAGTTTTGAGGATAAAAAATAAGTTTTTGACTTTGTTGGTGCTGATGTGTTCACACTCGCGATGAAAAGATTGTGATAGGGACATTTTTAGCCTTTGATCAGGTTGTTATAGTGACCAAAATTACACGATCGCAACCATTAGTGATTATGAAACCTTAAGTTTATATATTTATATATTTTGGGAGATAGGAAGCTTTGATTTTCTTATGCATTTTTCTCATATAATATTTGCCTATCAATTTAGAACTCTATTTTCCCCATTCTCAAAGAACTTCTATTTTATTTTTCATGATTTTCACCCAAGTTGAGAATCAAAAACTCTATTTTCACCATTTTTGGAGCTTGGGAGCTCGGATTTGGGCTATTCAAAAGGAATTTTTGAGGTTTCTTCCCGGGGTAAGTTTCCTAATGTTATAATTCTCATTTTTCCTAGAGTTTTTGCCGGTAAATTTTTAAATGGATTTTTCTTTAATTTGAACCTTGTTTTTATCTCATTTTCACATGTGTTTATTGTTGTAAACTCCTAAGAGTATGGGGAAAATATTTAAAAATTTTTTTTTTATGATTTTACCCCTTTAATTTTCAAATCTATTTTTGGAGTTAATTTTTACACCCATCTTAAATATAGCAATATGGGTCTTATTTTAGTCCTGGTGAAGCGTAGATTATGATTTCAATTTCGATAGCATTTAAGGTAAGCATATTATGGATGACTAAAAGATTTTTGGTTTGGCTTTGAGGTATTCTTCTATCTACTCTTATTCACAATATCATGATTTTTATATATTGCATGTGAATGTGAATGTTAATAATATTGTTGGTAGAACACCATGACCTAGCATAGAATATTAAAGTTCGGAGATTAGATGGGTGAAATGATCCATAAGGTGAAAAACTTATTATGCCTCTACAATCCTATTACCCTATGTTATTAGCAAATTAGTTATATGTGGGACTAAAGAATTCTAAAAATTGCTTTTGTATTACTCAGTGAATTGTGATGATTTACCTCAGATTATGATGTTATGATTATGCCATATATACACTTAGGCCTAAGTCTATGATTATGATGTTGTAGCTATTTTCGGATGTAGTCTTGGGCCATAGGCCATGCCCGATATTGATGTGTTTGATATCAGGAAGTATCCCATCCTTGTAGAGAAAATGGTTGTAGTTTATCGACATATTAATTTTTATGATTTCATTGTTTGAATACTGGTAATGGCATACATAGATTTGATACATTTATAATAATTAATTATGGTAAATGGTATAATTCCAACAATAATATGAACTTATTACTGTTTTTCCTAAATAGGGGTTGATGCCCACCTTTCACCTTAAAAACGGATTTCATCATAACAATAATTGCACTATCTTAATGGATGAGTTATGTGTAATTAGATTGAAAATTTTGTTTAAAAGATTTCATCGAGGTAGATTCTGGTCTATGATTCTAATATTACTATTTACTCCTATCGTGAGAGATTCTGACCCTTTCTACACTTTTATATTGATTTAGTTTTGAAATTTACCTAGGCAATGGATTTACAAATTTGCACTCTTTTTAGTCACAACTTAAGTTCATGCACCTACTATATATCTATATATACATTTCTCTGATATGAGACGGAGGAGAAGGAAGGTATTGATGATATATATTCTGGTTAAAACAAGATGATTAGCGATGTCCGTGATATTGATGACGGTTGATGATGTTGAGGATATTGATTATATATTTACCAATTTGTTTTTGACTATTAATTATATATTTACCTATTCGAGTCTGACTATTGATTATATATTTATTGATTCGAGTTTGGATATTGATTATATATCTACCAATTTGAGTCCGGTTATTGATTATATATTTACCAATTTGAGTTTGGATATTGACTATATATTTACCAATTTAATTCTAAATATTGATTATATATTTAACTATTCTAGACTAGCTATTATGAAATTGATGTTGTGAAGTTATACATTGGGTTACTTATGGTCTTTGGTTGGTTGTGGTATTACGTATTATATCTGGGCATTCATTCTTGTATGCATATTGCCTATCACCAATATGCGCCTATATCTATTAACCTTATGGGGGTCGCATAGTTATGGGTGATGAGTATGACTTGTGGTATGTTGTATGTTGATTTAACCTTCTAAACCTGATACAGTAGGGGTTCATGAAAGGCTCTATCAGGTGTTGTTTGTATGGACTAGCCAATTACTTGCATTGTCATTGCTATTGTTATTATTATTGTTATGATCATTGTTATGGCTAGCTTGTGATAGATTAGTTAATGATTTGGTATCGAGATTTAAAGAATGATTCTGGCTCTTCAATCTTTAAATTACATTTAGCATGATTATCTTTTGATTAGACATATGGATTAGAAATCCTTAGTATACTAGCACTAGTTCCTACAATGATTATGAGATCTTGAAATGCTAGTTTGATGATTTAGACTGTACTTTGGGTTGACCTTGTTTATATATATATATATATATATATATATATATATATATATATATATAGTTACATAGTTATATATAGCTAAGGAATTACCATATATCCCTTCCTTCCTTTATTTATTCAGATTATATATTCATTTCTTAGCCTGGTATATTATTATATGTCCTTCTTTTATAATTTATTCAAATATTGGCCAGTGATATATAGTATGGAATTGAGATTCTTGAGTATGGCTAGAGTAGGATAGTTCATCCTTAATACTTTCTTAGCCTTATTATGTTAGTTTCTTAGATATAAATATGATAGTTGATCCTTTTTATCTAATTTAATTTCTTATGTGGTTGCTGGACATTTGGGTGTAGTCTTCCATTCTATTTATATGTTATCTGTATTTGCACTATCTTTGGATCTAATTCGGTAGTTTCCTAATTCGTACTATGTTTTTGGCACTCAACCTACACTTATACAGCTTGCAGATTATAGTACGGTTATGTTCATTGTTATGTGCATCGTATGGAGCAGCTATGGTTCAAGGACATAGGGTGATCTCATGACATTGTACTACTTCCCTCCCTCTTAATTACTATACTAGTTTCTATATTGTATTCAGAGATTATTGTTTCTGTATATTTATTTAGTACATCATTTTTATCCTTCTTATGTTAGAAGATCTTGTACTGATTCCACTAAGTTTTGGGATTATCTGTTTTATATAAGTCTTTGATTACATCTATTCCACATTTTTTCCTTCATTCCTTTGGTAGTCCATTACTAGTAGTTTAGGACTATGGGATTTTCTTGACTACTGGTAAGTGATGTCGCCTAAAATACACTCTACTTAGAAGTATAATGCGGTCGATTGCAAATATAATAAACCTACTAAGTTGGGGCCGATCCCATAGTGAAAATGTGAATAGTTGCTTCACTTTGATGTAATCCATGAGCAGTACAGGAAAGTAAATAGGGGGATTTTAGTATCAGTTATAAGTAGTAACCAAATCTTGTGTGCTTTTGAGATATAGACAATGTGAGATGAATACTAGGCCTGTGTTCCCCTTGGCTTATAAACTTCATAAATTTATTGCGATCCACCCAACGATTCTATTGTTCTTCTTGCAAAGTTTTCAAGATAGGTATTATCAGTCACCTTTTGGGTGCAAAGATAAATCTCACCCTTTACCGATTATGTCATGGTATGTTGCGCTGTTTCTCCTTGCTACAAACTCAGTTCACTATCACCTTTTGGGATCAAATGATTAGATGAGATTGCGGGGACTAAATGTTGGAGGTGAATCCCAAATCACTGTCCTAAACTATTTTTCCAATCACAAACTCCCTTGTGGGGATGGATGCAAATATAGGTTTTCCCAAGTTATTTTATCTAATTGAGATTAATTATTGCGAAGAAGATTAAGATACATATAGAAACCCTAGAAAGACAAGTCTCATACTTCCTTTACGTAACTAATTTGTCAGGGTTCCGACAACCCTAGTCAAAGATATTAGTTGTTCATGTTTGTGCAACAAACCATGATTATCAATGAAGAACGCATAAAATCAATTGCACAAGAATAAGAAGAATAAATTCGAAAGTCTTAATTGAATAAAAACCCAAAATCTCAAGGGCAATTGTAAAAGTATTGTAATGTATTGTAATAAGATGTAAATGAGTGTATCCAAATAAAAGATAAACCCTAGGGTATTTATAGTATCTCAAAATAACATAAAAATCCTAATAAAATGGGAAAAGTTAATTTATGTCAGCAATCGACACAACTCGTTCTTCACTCATACCGGCATCATATGAGTCTTACCCTGCCTTTTCATATTCATTCCAGTGTCTAATCTCCCAAGGTCTCAACTTTTTGTTCATCTTATGAGTTTCGTTTACGAGTCGTACTTGAGTTTATGACATGTCCTTAACTGTAACCACCTGGGACTTTTGTCTTTCAAGCTTTGAACAATGGTTTATGTATGACATTCCTATATAATTTGTACTTAGACTTTTGGCTTATATACTTCTGAGACTTCAACTCCTGGATGGTAGCTTAGGTTTCTGTCATGCTTATGACTACTCTGTACGACTTGTATCCTAGCCTATGGCTTAGATACTTGAGTCGTATTTTTCTCATACTTAGATCCTCAGGTTGGCATTTGGTTCTATTATTTATACGATTCTGCATATAAGTCGTATCAGATGTTTAAGACTCATGGGTTGACTCATATCCTGGTCAGAGTTGGTCTTTTTCAAGTCTTTTTATTCATTTTCATTCAAACACTGTTGTAGACCTATTTTACCTGCAATATACACTAAAGTGCATCATATCTAACAGAATATCCTAAGTTCACATAGAAATTCGCTGTTTTAAGCATCAAAAGTATTGTGTTGCCATGCCACATCAACACCTTCAACGTAGACTTTTGCATGTCCTCAAGCAAACAAAACCAAACAACTATTTTCTAGCACAGAGACAATGCGTAAATAGGAAGATCTCAAGAAACACATGGGAATAATTTTGAACTCGATTTAAATCTTGTTATTCCCTTCCTAATTTAAACTTTTTAACTCAAACTGCGTTTAGAAATTTAACAAACTTAGAAACATGAAGGAATCCAATGATGCAGTCACATTATCAATAGACACTTGGGCATTGACATAAATTACATACATAAAATAATCAAGCAAACTAGCAGCATACCCCATGCACGTTTACAGTCAAGGAAATCCCCTTCACCCTTTGTCTGGATAAACCATTTTATTCAAGGATACAATGAATAACTCTCCCACTTATAAAGAAGTATCACCGGTATGCACAGAATACCATAAGCTTTCCCGTATTCTCTTTTCCTAAGTTGTCAAATAGTCATAGTAAGATCACTATAAGACTTTACATGGCTTTTAATGTAGGCTTGGGGAAGGTATGATATCTATTGAGATTCATTTAGTGATTAAGACTCCTAGACACTATGCCTTTCTCGGGGTCCACTTACGGTTCCCTTCTTTTATTTTTGCCTTTATATTTCTCTTTTTATTTTTAAGCACATTCTAATTAGTCTAGATTTGTTCATACTTGTTCTTTCTCACACACCCCTATAATAGCCACACTCAACTTAGGATATTTGCTGAGTTTAAGGTGCACAGTATCCATAGGAAGACCAGAGCCAAAATAGGTTCATTGTATGTTAAACGGGAAGGTGATACGTGCAATAAGAAAAATTGGTCTATTAAGACTAAAACATTTGGATCAAAGGGAGTCATTTATTTGGTTAAGGCATTTTAGGCTCAAGTGGACTTACAAAACAAAGGCCTATGATCACCTCTGTCTAACTATCCTAGACCTAGGTAAAAGGAACTGAGCAAGTTACAGATTCAAAGACATCAGGAACTCAGAAGACCTTACACGCACTTGCACATGGTTAAATTAATAAGTACTTGTTATCCAACTATGCAACTATTTTTTCCCTAACTTTTCTATCCCTAATCCTAATTCCATTATTGGATTCATAATATTTTCACATAAGTATACAAATCACGAAGTTATTTAAACAAAATTTTCTGAGGGTGCTCAATTTTTTTGTCATAATTTAAGAACAATAGCATAACAAATCAGCAGTGTTTTAATTGTCACAACTCAAAAATCAACAAGTCAAAATCTTTCATTACAACTGAAATTTTTCTAAATCCTCAAAAAATCATAATTGAAAAAAAAATCCATTTCCATAGGTGCACTGATTAACTCCCTATCTCAGCTACTTGCATCAAACCTACAAGCCATAATAGATTTTAAGTCTTATGTACTTATAAATTTTAGTAACTCAATGATTTTTGGAATAACCCCCACCCCTAACTAAAATTGATGCAGTGTCCCAATATGGCAAAAAGTAAATGGTGTAAGAATAGAGGTCATACCTAGGCGCTCAAGGCACCGGCGTGTCAATATAAGGATGTGGGCCTTTGGGTTGGATCCCACTCTAATAATCTACCATCCTAGCAGTCGGTAATGCATCCATAGTATCCATAGCATTAACAACGGGAGATATCGATCCACCAGCTCACCTAGCCATGTCATGAATCCTTGTCTCTCAGTCCCACTCATCCTGAATACTCTCAAGCCAGCCTTTTTCTTGGTTGCTCTATTTTTCTTCTTCTTTCTATTTATCTCTATTCTTTGTTCATTAGTCTTCTCAACTGTTGCATCAGCCAGGTCTGCCCAAATATTAGGCACATGGATAGTAGGAATCACTGTCTCTACAATGGGCTCAGTAACCATAGGTCTCTCATAACTCTACGAGACCATTTTATTAATTACAATAAACTCATATATGCTATCATCAATATTTGTAACCTGGCCTCCACTCAACTAATGAGTGATACTTGACTTGAAAACATCTAGGCACCCTTGGACTCGCCTATCCTGGTCCTCAAATTGCATGTTCAGCCACTTATTCACTCATCATTCCATGTGACCTAACTTTGCATCAATCATATCTAATTTGGTCACAACCTCAGTCCATGCTATAAATACCCAATATCTTATCCTTGCAAAAGTTTTTGGTTTTTGAGAAAACTATCCAAGATACGGTTAGGCAAGCCACTTGTACCCTTGTGTACAAGTTGTACCCACTCCTCCCACTTATCTCATACCTTAAATAGTGTAGGGGGTAGAATTTTGACAACTATATAAGTTAGGCTCCCCTCAATCATAAACTAAGGCACGAGTCATACCTAGGTAAGTCGTATAGTTCCTGGTTCTTGGTTTAGAGTGTACTATTTTTGGTATGAGTATTATGTATGGTTTAGGGAATGAATCATACCCTTTGGATATGACTCAAGGGTGTGAACTCGTACTATTATTAATGTAGATGACCTAGGTGGAGACTAGGGTTTGAGTTAGGGTACCACTCATATCCTAGGGTATGGTTGACTCAAGTGAGTCATACCCAACATCGTGGCCATTTCCCATCTTTTAACTAAGGGCCCTATGATCATTTCCTAACCCCAAAACCCTAAGTTCCCTTACTATATAATTATATATGGCTTTTAAAACACATTTTTAGTGGTTCAAACATCCAAAATAATCTCTCAAACACCTTGGAATATTTGGAGGTTAGGGTTTAAAGGGAGTTCATCTTAGGGCAAGAAGAGACAAGTTTTCTTGGTGGATCATCTTGTTTAAGGCAGGTAACTCATCCCCTTGTTGAATATCTCAAAACTCATGTATTTTACACTTGGATTAGTAAGTGTACATAGTGATTTGGAAATCAAATGAAAAGGGTTTTTGTTATCAATGACAAATAAAGTTTGTTCATCCTTAAACTTATGATTATATATGTTATTGGTAGTGGTTTGTATGCGTGGAAACTTGTTGTTCTTGGATTAACATATCGGTCTTGAATAACCCTAATAATTATGAATTACACCATGAAATTAGTCTTGCTGAAGATATGCACATAAGGTGTTTGTGAAAATGTCTAAGTGAATTATCTAGTCACATTAATGTTTATTGAACTATGCAATTGGTCTAGCAAATATGAATGAAATAGGATTTTTATTATAATGAATGTGAATACTTGATAATTGGTTTGTAGAGGCCCTATTGGCCATGTGTGGAGCTATAACGAATGTGAATTCTAGGTAAATGGTTGGTAGGAACATTATTAGTCATGTAATGGACTAGTTTATCACTTAAGATGGTGTGATGGCCCAATAAGTATGAATGGTTGATAAATGGTGATTTTATGATATTGTTAGCCATGTAATTATTTAAATTATTACCATGTTGGTTGATGTCTAAGAAAAAGGGGTTCAATTCCCTAAAACATGAATTAGAATGGTGACCACAACTTCAATCGATAGATAAATTAAATTAAGTAATTTAGCCTATATAAATGATGGTTGTTTAATAGTTGTGTAAAGTTCAAATACACATGTAAGACCCCACAAAATTTCTAAGCTTAAATCAGTCATTTAAGCTTGTCAAAGGGGTCCCACACTTAGAAAATTCTAGCTAAGTTCTCAGACTTTGTTTATTTTTGGCCTTTGAATGTTGGCAATCTCATTTCACCACCTTAATGTTCTTTAATGGTCTGTATTTTTGTTAATTCATGATTAGAGAGGTCAATATGTGTTCCCAGACAAGTTTTAGATTTTTTAGGCCTCGTTTAGACCACGTTTGGTGTCCCAAGATAGTGGACCAACATAATCTTGGCACACTACATCGCATATCACGTTGGTTAACATTGTTGCAGGGATTGTCAGAAAAACTACTGAGGCATGGTGTGATCATAGAACGATGCGTCGAATATCACATCAATTCATAGATGCACCGTGTTGCCAATCGCGTCGATGCCCAGTTTTAGTTATTAAATATTCATGTTTTTAAGGGCAAAAGGTCAATTTGGCACTCCTATATAAGCCTATAACATGAGATTAATCCCTTATTTCACCAAATATTGTTTTTATTCTCAAATACTCTCAAGAACAAGCCTAACGTCTTAATAGGAGCATTAAATTTAAGAGATTCTACCATTAGTTTTCAAGAATTTTCCATCCAGGGTACGTCAAGTGTCATTCATGGATTCCTTTCATCCATGAATCCCAAGAATCTAATTTTAAATTATGAATTATGATGTTTATGTTGTGGATTGATTATGTTCATAGAGTTATTGTTGTAGGATTTCCAAGTTGGAATCTTTATGTGTTGCTCATAAAACTACGCTAGTATGTGGGTTGAAATTTATAAAACTGAGATGAATTAGGGAGTCATATGGTATTAATTTGATATCATGCCTAAGCCCTAAGTTATGCATAGTAGGTGTTTGATAAAATGCCTAAGAGAATAATACTTATGCATTATGACTTAACAAAACATAAATGATTAATTCATGTTACCATTATGTTTAAAATAACTCCCATGCTATTGTTATGTCTTGTAATAGATTGATGAAATGCTCATGAGATTAGGTTTAGAAGTTATGACATATTTAAATGCATTATTATTCATGTGAAAGCTTGTGGTATGCAAATACTTCATGAAAATTCCCAATAATAGTACCACGAATTATTGACCATGGCTATGTGTTCAAGAAGTGTCGTGTTGTGTCAGTTTTATGCTATCAAGTCCTCGGGATACTTGTACCCGACAACTTAGTTATGTGCCTAAACCCAATATCGATTTTATGATAAATCTCAGTCATTCCATGATTTGTAGTATTCTCTGTCAGTTTTTGAACTTAGTAGAATTAAGTCAGTTACATAACTCAGGAAAACTCAGTAATCTCAGTAATCTCAGTCAGTTATCAGATCTCAATACTATTCCATCAGTTAACAGAACTCAACGAACTCAGTCTCGTTTAGTTTAGTTAATCATTTTCAGTGTCTATTCATATGGGAATAGGATTGAGCAACAAGTGAGCCCAAAGATGGGAACTCACCTATTAGTAGGGGGTGTGATTCTTATAAGCAATCCTTTTTCTCCAGAACTACATAGCTAGCATAGGTTAAGATATAAAACCTTCCAATTTAGGGTAGATGAGGTGGCTTAACCTGTTATATAAGGGTACCACCATTCTTCTTAGAGTACCTGTTAGACAAGGGATTTCTCACAGCTTGTCGTTACCAGTGGCGCGGTATTGAAACCTTTCAAACTGGGGATACAGGTTGGACCCCAAATATATTTAGAAAAAGGGGCATGTCAGTTAGATGAATTCTCCTACAATTTTAGTTGCAGAATCAGGACTATTAGATACGGCCTCCTAGTTTTAGTACTAGAATTCAGATAGCTCTACAGAACCCAAGACTATCAGATACAACCACTCAGCTAGTTCCATCAGAACCTTAAATCTCTGACACAGTTACCCAGTATCAGTTATATTAGTTATTAGTAACTCATGTTATCAGTATTGAGACTCAGTAGTCAGTATTACTCACGAATCTAGTTACAGTTACACACTCATGTATGTATTCTCAGGATCGTGTTATATAGTCAGTTAGCATTGTTCATGCATATGAATCCTTTTCATTCAGCCTACCTCACTACATACCAGTATATTTCATCATACAGATGTATTTGTGCTATTGTGTTTAATACCATAGGTTCAGAAGCACGAGCTTTAGAGCATCAGTAGCATTCCAGTTTCAGCAGTCAGAGTCAGTAGTGAGTCCTCATTATTCTAGGATGTTATGATTTGATTATTTCATATCTTTAATGCTTAGTTATTTTTGCAGCTGAAGTTCATTGTTGGCATGTCCCATCAACTCTTTATTCAGATAGTCTTGGGGATTTTAAACTATAGCATGTTCATAGTTATTTTAGATAATATGGTAATTATGTACCATATTTCTAGATGTTATATTTTATCATATATTTGAACCTTTTCAACCTTTAATTCTGCATTTTTACATTATATTATACAGTGCTCAGTTACAGATATCAGTCAAGGGTTAGCTTATAATTCTTCAGGGTCATGAGCACTATGTAGTGTTCTGAGTACCAGATTTGGGGTTTTACAACTATTCTATGGTGTTGATATATAGCCTTAGTGGCCGAAATTAGCTAAATGTATTCTAGTCTATATGTTTTGAATTGTATGGATGTTAATACTTGAGTAGGAAGGGTTTGAGTCGAAATGTCAACTAGGGATGATACATATTGGTTTGTGGTTCATGTTTACTTACCATGTGAGGTGTGTTGATTTGTTATAAGTGGACTAGTAATAATACATGTTGGTTTGTGGTTCATGTCCCCATGCCATATGTGGTATATCAGTTTGTGGTTAGTGTCCACTTACCATATAAGGGGTGTGAATTTGTTTTTTGCTTCTACTTACCCTATGAGTTGAGTTGGTTTATCGTTTGTGTCAACTTACTATATGAGGTGTGTCAATTTGTGGTTTGCATCTATTTACCGTATAAGGGATGTCAGTTTATGGTTTGTGTCCACTTACCATATAAGTTGAGTTGGTATATGGTTCATGTCCACTTACCTATGAGTTGAGTGTGTTTGTGGTTCGTGTCCACATACCCTATGAGTTGAGTTGGTTTATAGTTTGTGTCCGCTTACTATATGAGGTGTTTCAGTATGTGGTTCGTGTCTACTTACCATATAAAGGATGCCAATTAATGGTTCATGTCCACTTACCATATGAGTTAAGTTGGTTTATGGTTTATGTCCACTTACTATGTGAGTTGAGTTGCTTTATTGTTCATTTCCACTTACCATATGAATTAAGTTAGTTTGTGGTTCGTGTCCACTTACTATTTGGGTTAAGTTGAGAGGTAGTTCGTGTCCACCTACCATATAAAATATTATAGTTCGAGGTTTGGGTTATCCTGCCTATTAAATCATTGAAACTCTAAGTATCTAAAATATAAGGGTGAAAGGTTGGAAGCCCGTCACTACATGTCCCATGAATGATATATCAAGTATGTTGGTTATGACTTATTCCATGATTTGGCAAATTGTGTAACTATATGTGCACGTGTCTTCATATATACCTATACTTACGTAAATGATATTGCCTACAATGGTTTGAGTCGAATCTGAGCCAATGCACTATTTTATCCTTATCCTTGGGTTACATGCTAGTGCTTTAACTGGCAATTGTCTTCAAACGCAATGTCCCTATGCGATATAGGGGTCGAAGCTTCATATTCTTTTTCTGTGCAGTGACCAAGGATTTGGGTGGATTGTGTGACAATGAAGTAGTGAGATTCCATTCTCTAAAAGGCACATAGTTCATAGTATTATTACCTTATTTTCTAGACTTGGTGTTGGCTATTGTCGGAAGCATATCCTGTCACCGATATACATATGGAATTGGAATTTATGTAGAGTCATTGTGGACAACTATGGACTTGGATATATTGACACATCATTGAATCTAATAAAATTGTTAGACATGTTTAAGTTATGACTTATAGTATGATTTTTGCTATATTATTATATGGTTAGAATTCGTTTGACTCTCATGAGTCTTATGATTATTAGGTTGGGTTAATGGGGTGACTTAAGATTCATGTGGGCTTAAGGTACCCATACAACATGGACCAATTTTGGGTTGTGTCAAGTTGGTATTAGAGCCTTGGTTTCGGTGTCATGGGGTATCCACAAGGTCGTGTCAAGTTGAGTCTCATTTACGGGTATGAAGCATGCCACACTTATAAGAAGGGGGCTATAAGATGTTTTATGAATGTTTCCGTTTCTTGTGTTTCAATCTAAACCTTAAAAGTCTAAGGTCTTGGATTTCTTTGATTTTTGTTTGCCTTATCTTTCAGATCATACCTCTAAGGAGATCTAATACTCGGGCAAACTCTTCAGTCCCGATTGGGGACATCTTGGAGTAGCTCATCTAAATTTTGGTGTTTAGACCTGGTCTAGAGCTATCGCATCTGACCATCCACATAGGTTTCTAGCTATCCCCTCCAACCCTGCCTATGAGAGTGACACTTCTCCCTGGTTCCCTCAAGAGGAGGCTTATAATGCTAAGTTTTATTGCTCTATCAACCTCTTGCCCTAATTGGTAGCTTCTCAATTTAGGCAAGGTGCTTATTTTCTCCATCCTCTAAGGCCACAAGGGTTTGCCACCTTATAAGGTTGCACCTTTCTATATTTATAGGTGTAAAGGTGTAGAAAGGTCCCCAAAGTTTAATTGGTGAAAGAGAGAAGATTTTTTGGATTATGCATGCGTCCGAGATGGAAGTTGTTGAGTTTTCTTCCGGCTATTTAAAGTATGGATCATACCAATAGTACAAAGAGTAGGAGTTTTCTTTAGGTTTAGATGCTAGTGTTGCCGTATGGGAGGACTTCTCTAGTGCCTTCTTAGACCGCTTCTTTCCTCAAGAGTTGAGGGAAGTGAAATTTGAAGAGTTTATGAATTTGAGGTAAGGTAGGATTTCCATTAAGGAGTATGCCTTGAGATTCAATTAGTTGTCTAGGTATTACCTTGAGATAGTTTCTACCATAAGAGCTAGGATACATAAGTTTTTTTGGAACTATCTCACAAATTGGATCATGTAAGTAAGGCAGATTAGTTGATTAGAAATATGAATATCTCTAGGTTTGTTATGTATATAAAACAAGTGGAGGAAGTGAAAAATAAAAAGGGTAAAATTAGTGAAATACGAAGTACGAGGTCTTAGTCTACTGCGCTAAGTGGAGGTTACAAGTCTAGTCATTGGTTGTCTAAGATAAAGAATTAGATGAATAGTGATTCTCAGGCTAGTGGGGGACAATTAGAGCTGACCTACTCTCCTTGTAGAGTCTGTGGTTAGCATCATCCAACAATATGTATTCTTTACTTGGTATCTCATCTGCGTTTGTATATTTCTATTTGGCTCTGAGACATTTGGACTCCTTTTTCTATTGCTACCTCAATAAGAGACTCTGTGGCTATACGGAGTCTATAAGGGGTGTGTGATAGTTGTTAGTAGTAAAGAAACTCTTGTTGATTTATAGAGGTAGATATGATTTCTTTTAATTTCTTTTTGGGGTGGATTGGTTGCAATCATGTTATGCTTCCTTAGATTATCAGAACTATAAGGTCATGTTTAAAAATCCCTTATGGTTCATTGTATGGGATGAAGGTTCCTTAGTGTCTAAGAGGAGATTTGTCTCTTATCTAGAGAGCCCGAAGGTTGATCCTGAAAGGGGGGATTGTATCACTTGATTTAAGTTATGGACTCAGACTTGGGAGGTCTTTCTCTAAAATGCATTTCTAGGTTAGTGAATGTCTTAAGAATCCCTGTTGATGACATTCCTAGTATACCAGTAGGGAGATGGAGTTATGGGATGGTCTTTTCTCGAACGCTTGTATAATTTCCATTCCTTCTCTCTAAAATGGTTCCTGTGAAGTGTTTTGGTTTTTACATACCTAAGAGGGATGGTTTTTCCTATGGAGGTATGAGTTGAAAGGGTATTTCCCTTTAGCATGAATCCTATTTATCTAGTTTTCCATGTTTTTATGTTGAGAAAGTGCGTAGGTGATTCTTTATTGGTTGTTCCCTCGAAGGACGTTGGTATTTGGGTTCCTTGTCTTGTGAGGACATCCCGGTGAGGATATTAGGTTGGCAAGTTAATTGGTTGTGAATGAAAGAGGTGGCTTTGGAGAATGTTCTATAGAGAAAACAAAAGTCTGTGGAAGCTACATGGGAGGTAGAAGAGGACATAAAGTCTGAGTATCCGTGATTGTTTTCTATTTTAGAAACTCGTGCTTGAGATATTTGTTGATCTTATTAACTTGATTTATGTCTTTGATAGATGATGGGTTCAAGTCCCAAAGTCAATTGAGCAATTGGTTTATTCATAATGATCACGATGTGTGTCTTATCCTTGTTGTATGCCTTGTGTTCTACATGTGTTAAAAGGTTAGGTTGATATGTGGTAGTGTGTGATCTTGTGAATACATTTGCCTTACCCGTTATTTGAGGATGAATGAACCTAAGAGGGGGAGAATGAAATACCCAAGAGCTTAGCCTTGAAAGAAATTATGGTTTTTGAGCATACTATCCAAGATACGGTTGGGTAAGCCACTCATGTAAAACCCTGCAAAATTCTCTTATAGTCTGAGCCTTAGAGCGTGTTCTGTGAAGCAAAAATCTGGTCACAAAAGTTTGAGAGGTGTCTTCCCAAGTGTGAAATACTGTGAACCATGAAGAATTTCCCTAAAATCGAATAAGCTTTCCATAGATACTAAATTCACCCAAATCCAATGCTCGGGCAAAGAGTTAGAGCTATTTTAGTGAGACAGTGTGCCACCTATCACTTTAGCGCATCGCGGAGCCATCCAAAATGGAAATCATCAAAATCCAATGAGCCTCCATGATTATGGCACGTCGCTTCAAGGCTTAGTTTCAAAATTGTCAATTTCCAGTGCACCAACGCTATTCCACTGCATCGCAGTGCCTTTCCAGTTTGCAACAAAGTTGGCAACGCGATTTCCACCACGCCGCACCATCATGCAATTTCCCAATTGTCGAATTTCCAGTGAACTGGCATGATTATGGCGCGTCATGCCAACATGTAAAATTGTGATTTTTTTGTTTAATTCCAAGGTCTTTTTAGTCTTTGCCCACTCTTCTTCAGCCCCTATATATACCTGATAAAAGGCTTTCAGCCTCATTTCCTATCTTCAACATCAAAACTAGTGTTTTTAAAAAAATCAAAACCCTTATTTCTTCTTCAAACAAAATCAATAGAGATCAAAAGAAATTAAGAGAAATCAAGAATCTCTCCAAGAACTTTCAAGAAAAGAGTTTCCCCAAGGTATGTAGATGTTGATTCTTGGGTCCCTTTCATCCAAAAAGCTCAAGAATCCTTTTCTTAAATTCAAAGATATTGTGTTTATGGGTTTTCATGATTCATGTGAATTGAAATTGATTTTCCTTCTATCATTGAGTTGTGATTCATGTTTGTTTACAAGGCTTTTAAGCTTTGACCCTAGTATGTTGAATTCATGTGATGGTTATGATAAACCTTCTTCAAGTTGCTTTCTATGTGATGTGTTCATGTCAATTAAGTGTGTAAATCGTTGAATAAGAAAATCATGCTCCCCATATGTTCGATAAACTGCTTATGTGAAGAATTAGGGACATTATAGAATGTTGATTAGGAAATCCCAAATTTTAAGCAAGACCATGCATGCCTAGTGTTTGATAAAATACCTTGGTTTAACGAATTGTGATATCATAGCATGAAATCCCCAATTAGGTGTAAACCCATGCATGCCTAGTGTTTGTTGAAATGCCTTAATGAATGAATTATGATATGATAGCATGAAATCCCCAATTAGGTGTAACCCATGCATGCCTAGTGTTTGATGAATGCCTTAGTGAATGAATTGTGCCATGATACCATGGAATCCCCAATTAGGTATAGACCCATGCATGCCTAGTGTTTGTTGAAAGGCCTTAGTGAACAAGTTGATAAATGATAGTTGGAAATTCCCCAAATATATGCTTTTTGATACATGCTAAGCCTTTAATACATTCCAAATGCTTGATGAGTAAATTAAGACATGATAGTATGAAGTTTCCCCAACTATGTTCTATCCAATACATGCCAAGACTGATATACGTGTGAAGTACTTAAAGAAAGACCTTGTTGAATGGAGCATGACCTAATAGCATATTTCCCCCACACTATTATATGTCTATGATTCCTAATTGCTTGAAGTAATGCTATAGTGATGGTGATAGTGAATATATGGTTGTGATTCTTAAATGTTTGAACTGATGCCTTAGTGATTGTGATAGTGAATATATGGTTGTGATTCCTAAATATTTGAAGTGATGCCTTAGTGATTGTGATAGTGAATATATGGTTGTGATTTCTAAATGTTTGAAGTAATGCCTTAGTGATTGTGATAGTGAATATATTGTTGTGATTCCTAAATGCTTGAAGTGATGCTTTGGTGATTGTGATGATGAATGAATGACCGTGGTTATGACTAGTCAAGAATGGTTATGTCTTACTTTTGTGTTATCGCATCCTGGTGGTATTTATACCTGATAATTTACCTGCTATCTAGAGCCTGTGTCAGTTTTCACGATAATCCCAGTTGGGCCATGATTCTCAAAACTCAATGAATTATAGAACTCTATATCCTCAGACAGATACAAAACTTAAGAAATCTCAATAATCTTCATAATCCCTGTATCGCTAGTAATCTAGCCTCAACACTGTACTCAGCACAGATCTAGTCGTATTCAAATATTTTGTTATGAACTCGGTAGTGACTAAGTAATCTATTCAAACTCTGTATCATTAGTCAGATACCGTGATTCAGTAGTATTCCATTAGATACAGAACCTTGTAAACTCAGCTTAACTCAGTTAGATCATTTGAGAAATGTGATTAGTATCAAATTTAGATCAGTTTGTGTTCTATTGTGAATTTAGTTCAGAGTCTTTCAGTTAGGAGTAGGAGCTAGCACCGAGCGAGGGAAGGGATGGTGGCTCCCAATCAGAGAGAGGCCGAGTAGTTTGGAGCAATCCCTGAACTCCAAAACTATATAGCTAGCACAGGATATAGGAGTCCCCGTCTATAGAGGTTGTCACCGTTAGAGAGGTTTGACTATTATATTACTTTAGGTTGACTTCCTACGAGGGTTATCCATTAGAGAGGCTTGACCAGAGAGTTCTTTACCCACGGAACAGTATTGACACCCTTCCAGCTGGGGTTATAGGTTGGACCCCACCTATGAGAGGTCGGGGCATGTCGGTTAATTAACTACTTACCACAGTTGTAGTTTCAGTATTAATTTTTAGAAATCAGGACTGTGAGGTACAGTCATCTATCTCAGTGAGGAACTCAGATAGTTCTATTAATTCATGGACCATCCCTTCAGATAGGCTTGGTCTCGTGTACATTTATTTTTTATCATATCTAGAGATCTCCCATCATATAGGCTTAATTTCTATCCCAGATTATGTTGAGTATTCTTGTTATCCAATTTACAGTTCTCCCATCAGACAGGATTGATCTCATTCCCAGATTCTGTTGAGTATTCTTGTTATCTGATTTAGAGATCTCCCGTGAAACAGGCTTGATCTTAGTCCCAGATTATGTTGAGTATTCTTGTTATCTAATTTAGAGATCTCCCGTCAGACAGGCTTGATCTCGGTCCCAGATTATATTGAGTATTCTTGTTATCCGATTAAGAGATATCCCTTCAGATAGGCTTGATCTCAGTCCCAGTTTCTATTGAATATTCTTGTTTCAAGATTTGGACATGATCATTTTCTTATCATTGATAATAGATTCTGGAATCATCCGTTAGAGAGGTTTATCTTTGATCCAGTCAGTAGAGAGCACTGAGCTCAGAATTTGGTCATTGATGTGAGTATAATCAGTTAATTAGTTATCAGTATCAGATAATTCAGTGATTCAGTATCTCAGTGTTATTAGTGAGTTTAGATGATATTAAAGTGGTATTCGAGTTTCAGTATCTAGGGTTATGATGATTGTGATTATGGTTTGTGTATTCCTGTATGTGTTCTTGTTTGGTACACTCATGATTATTTAGTTATGTAACTGTTCACGCATGAGTCCTTGCATTTAGCCTTACCTCATCTATATACATGGTATATTCTCGGACTAATGTATTTGCGCTATGGTGTTTTATTTGACACAATTGGTTCAGAGGCACGAGATCCAGAGTACCCTTAGTAGTTTAATCCCAGCCAGCAGCAGTAGACGTAGCAGTGAGTCCTCTTCATTCGAGGATGATTCTTGTTTTATTATTTCCACAAACTTTGTTTATTTTTAGTAGACAGAGTTAGTTAGGGACATGTCCCATCAAATCTATAGTTCAGACAGTTAGTGGCTTTTCGGACAAATGTATCAGTATTTAGTTTTCAATTTTTGAGTATTTTTAGATGTTTTTAACCTTATGGCTAGTTTTCGCATTTATTATCTATATTATTCAGTGTTTAGGTACATATATCAGTAGAGGGTTGGCTTGTGGTCCTTCGGGGTCATGAGCATCGTGTAATGATTAGGGGGTAGTCTCGGGTCTTATAACTCATATCCTTCTATACGAGTCGTATCCACTCTTCTTTCCCTTCTCGTACCTTGAGCATTCTAGGTGGTAGCATTTTGTCCACTATATGAGTTAGTCTATCCTCAATCATTCACTAAGGTATGAGTCATACCTAGGTAAGTCATATCGTGCTTGGTACTTGGTGTAGAGTGGACTATTTTTGGTATAAGTGTTTTGTATGGTGTAGGGAATGATTCATATCCTTTGGATATGACTGAAGGGTGTGAAGTTGTACCATGATTAGTGTAGATGACCTAGATGGATCCTAGGGTATGAGTTAGGGTACCACTCATACCCTAGGGTACGGTTGACTCAAGCGAGTCGTACCCAACATTGTGGCCATTTCCATTTTTTAACTAAGGGCCCTATGGTTATTTTGTAACTCCAAAATTCTAATCTTCCTCACTTTATAAGAGTATATGGTCTCCTAAAACATATTTTGAGTGGATCAAACAGCCAACATACTCTCTCAAATAACTTAGAAGATTTGGAAACTAGGGTTTCAAGGGAGTTCATCTTAGGATCAAGAGGAGTCAATTTTTCTTGGTGGATCATCTTGTTTAAGGCATGTAAGTCTTTCCCTTGTTTAATAACTCAAAACACATGTATTTTACACTTGGATTAGTAAGTGTGCCTAGTGATTTTGAAATCAAATAAAAAGGATTTTGTTGTCAATGATGAATAATGTTTGTTCATGCTTAAACTTATGATTATACATGTTATTGGTGGTGTTTTTCATGAGTGGACACATGTTGTATGTGTTTTAACAATTAGGTTTTCAATAACCCTAATAATGATGAATTACACTATGAAATTAGTCTTTCTAAAGGTATACATATAAGGTGTTTGTGAAAATGTCTAAATGAACTGTCTAGTTGCATGTTAATGGTGTATTGAACTATGTTATTGGTCTACTGACTATGAATGAAATAGGATATTGTTATAATGAATGTCAATACTTGGTAATTGATTGGTAGAGGTCTTGTTGGCCATGTGTAGAGTTATAATGAATGTGAATGCTAGGTAAATGGTTAGTAAGAACCTTATTAATCATGTAATGGACTAGTTTATGACTTTGGAGGGTGTGATGGGCCAATAAGTATGAATGGTTGGTAAATAGTGTTCTGATGATATTGTTAGCCATGTAATTAGTTAAATTATGACTATGTTAGTTGATGGCTAAGAAAAATAAGGGTTGAATTCCCTAAAATAAAAATTATAATTTTGTTTGAATTGTAGCGTGGTATGAGAATGCTAGTAAGGATCATGGTGACCATAATTTGAATCGAATAATAAATTGAAATAAGTCATTTAGCCTGTATATATGATGATTGGTTGAATGGTTGTGTAAAGGTTAAACACTTATCTATAATGTTGATATGTAGCCTTGGTGGCTAGAATTACCTTAATTTATTTGAGTGCTTATGTGTTGAATTGTCTTGATATTAATACGTGAATAGGGAGGGTTAGAGTCCAAATGTCGACTAGTGATGTTACATCTCGATTTCTGGTTCGTGTCCACTTACCACATTATGTATGTCAGTTTGTAGTTTGTGTCAACTTACTATATAAGCGATGTCGGTTTGTGGTTCGTGTCCACTTACCATATGGGTTGAGTTAATTTGTGATTCATGTCCACTTACCATATGAATTTAGTTTATTTGTGGTTCGTGTCCACTTACCATATGAATTGAGTTTGTTTGTGGTTTGTATCAACTTACCATATGGGTTAAGTTGGGTTGTGGTTCGTATCTACCTGTCGTATAAGATGTGATGGTTAGAGGTTTGGGTTTTCTTACCTATTATAGTGTAGAAACTACATGCATCTAAAATATAAGGGTAGAAGGTTGGAAGTCCTTCACTCTATGTCTCATGAATGAATGCTACAAAAATGTAGGTTATGACTTGTTCTATGATTTGGCTTGTTATGTAACTATATGTGCACTCGTCTTCAGATATGCCTATACTTATGTAAATTTGATTGCATACGATGGTTTGATTTGGATTTGAATAAATGCACTATTTTATCCTTATTCTTAGGTTACATGCTAGCGCTTCAGATGCTAATCTTCTCCAGACGCTATGATGCCATGCGACATAGGGGTTAGAGCTTCATCTTTTTTTCCTGCGCAGTGATCAAGGGTTTGGGTGGATCATGTGACGTTGAAGTGGTGATCTTCTATTCTTCGGAAGGCACATAGTTTATAGTTTTTTCACCTTATGTTCTAGACTTAGTGTTGCCTATTTTCGGGGGAATGTCCTGACACCTATAGTTATATAGACATAAAAATTTGTTTAAAGACATTGTTGAACATTGTGGACTTGGGTGTATTGACTAGTTGTTGAAACAAATGGAATTGTTATACATGTTTAACTTATGACTTGTAGTACGATTTCTGTTATCTTATTATTTGGGTTAAAGGGGCGACCTTTGGTTCATGTGGGCTTGAGGTGCCCAACGACATGGCCCAATTTCGAGTCGTGTCAATGATTCTTGTGAGATCATCATAATACCAAGAGGCATACCTCATGGCCTAGGTGGCACAGACTAGACTGGTGGTGGTGAACTAGAAGTACTCGTTGCGTTAGTATTGGAGTACTCTATATGTGCTCCTATGTCAGTAGCCTAAGCTGCATCAAGGATATCAGTCTGATCATCCTGAGGGAAAAATCGTGGAAAAATTTTTGCTGCTTGTCTCGCCGGTCAATCCAAAGGGTTGGCCACATCTCTAATCAGGCCAATATCAAATATCCTCCTGACTTTAATCATTTCATCTATCCCAAGGAGTTGTAGCACTCTCACAGCCAGGCATATTTGTGTGACCATACATGGGTAGGATAATAATGCCTTTTAACCCCCAACTGCCCTATTCCTCAACTCTTGGGATAGGAACTTAGCAATTTTAAACTAGAACCGATTGTGAATCCAGCTATCATAGCTACCCGGACTGGGCTTAGAATCAGGATAGTGTCCACCAAGCCTTACCATAAAAGTTTAGGGTACTCTTCTTTATCTATTGTGAGACCACTCCAGGTCCTCCTACAACCCAAACAACATTCATGCCATTTGAAGCTATCCGTTTTGCTATCCATCTAAAAATTACCATCTTTTCCTCAAAACCTAGATCCACCGAGTTATTTTCGTCATCTTTTCCATCTTGTAATCCATTTTTCTGTGTTTACCAGAGCCTTAAAATCTGGTCTATACAAGAATTTCCCAATAGTGCAGGGAGAGATATCTACCCGTATCCACATACCATAAATCACAAAGGAAGTGATAGGCTCACCTTTCTTCCACAACTAGCCTTGATGGTATTTCCTCTTAAGCTCACCTTTATATGTTGCGTAATTCACAGGCGAGCACTTTACTATATCTTTTGGGCTCTTGTGTCATCCACTCAAATCCGTACTGCCACAAGCCCTCTTCAAAACTCGATAAATTAGACATCTCGGTAGTAGCCAATCTCTGCTCAGGATAAAGTACTCTTTTTTTACCACTAGGGAGTCGGAACATCCCAATATTGTATGTCTCCTGAATTTCGAAGCATCCCTATCATTAAACAATGGGCACCGGTGTAGTGGTTAGTGCAAGTGGGGGGTCCTGTCTATCTATTGGTGTTGTATCTACCTCTTCTAAACTCTGAGCTTCTTTAGAAATTTCTTTTGTTGAACTAGATTCAGCCTCATCATCATCTTCGTTAGCAGGCTGAGGTGTGTGGAGAGGAGATGTAGTGGTATTCTTCCTCCATGGCCCTTTTAGAGATGAGTCTGATTCTTGGGGAACCACCTTCTTCCCCTTCACTTTCTCAGTTGACTTCCCTTTTTCTACAGCTTTTTCTATGGTGATGTCATCATATAATTCTCCACTACTAACAGTGGAAACCTCAAACTCAAAATTGTTGGATTCTGCACTCGCAGTTGTCGCATTCTTAGTCACCTTCTTTTTTTGTATGGATGAGGAAACATTTTTAGAAGCATTTTTCCTACAAATGTACCCTCATTAGTATCTAAGTAAAGAGAAGAAAAGAAAATTTTAAAACTAAAGTTCAATGTGAATTTTAAAACTAAAGTTCAATGTGCTTGTTATGCTTAGGGTACTAGTGGTAGGTGCTGGTCGTACCTACTGGGTACGATTCGTATGTTTGTTCATTGGTTTGATTACTAATCCTCCTAACTAGTTGTACCAGTAGGGTATGACTCGTGACCCACAATCGTAAGAAGATCGGAAACATTTATTCTAGTTTAAATCATCCCAGGTAGGTACAATTAAATCGGTACAAGTCGTATGGTCTGGGTACGACTCGTATGATCGAGTCGTATCCATTCTAGAACCTTACATTTGTTAAAATTCCATGTTGTCAGTGGGTACAAATCCCATTATGAATCCCGTCCTGGTGGATACGAGTCGTAAAAGGTTTTGTATCCACTGCAAGATAGAAGTCGAACTTTAAAGTTTGACTCTAATGCAATTTCCTAAAATACCCACTAATTTTTTCAACCATTTCAATCATTTTAACCCACACACTCATACAAACACCATTTCCTAAACCTAATTCTACCCTTATTTGAAATTTCCAACAAGAACACCTAAGCTAGGTTATGAACAAATCAATATTTGCATAAATCCTACTCAACCAAGTTTATAGTAGCAACCACAACTCATTCCAACTTCAAAATTAAAGAAAATAGGTTTGAAAAACTAACTTGGTGTTCGGAAGATATAGAATTCTTTCTTCCAAGTTATAATTGTTCTCAAATTCTAATTCCATTCAAGAAAATTGAGCAATTCAAAGTTGATGGTAGTTTAACCACGTTGATTTGAAGTGATTTTTTTGATTAAAGGTTTGAACTTGATTGAAATATGGTGTGGGTACGAGGTATGTCAAATGGGTTCCCGATTGGGTGCCCTTTGTTTTTTTTAATTGAAAAACTAAGCCTGTTCAACTCATGACCTGACCTAGTAAGCATGTGTATGAGTTGTGGATATGACTCGTACCCAGGTTTACAAGTCATTTCTTTGACTTGTATATACCTAGAACCTTACCTGGGTTCTAGACTGGGTACGAATCAAGGTGACAAATCATACCTGGTGGGTATGAATCTTCTGAGAATTTCATCCATTCAAGAAACTATTCCCTGATTTTGATTTTTCTCTAAGGTCAATAAAACTCCTACTCACAGGTCGTACTGTATAGATACAACTCGTAAATTTTCCGTATGACTACTTTTCTTCAACTTCCCTGGGTATTTTCTAATTTTCTTAGCCCTGCACATTGAACAAACATATTACCCTATAACTAAATAGTACAAAAACATGGGTTGCCTCCCATACAACACTTGATTTAACGTTACAGCATGGCGCAATTTCCTTGACTACTTAGTGTTCATCCAGGTCAACATCAGCTAATTCATTCACGTCTTTTATATTTCCTAGGTAGTGCTTCACTCTTTGACCATTTAATATGAACGGGGGCTTACTATCACTATTTAATTCTAAAGCACCATAGGGATAGAATCTTATCACCGTTAATGGATCATACCATCGTGACGTTAACTTAAATGGAAACAAATGACGCTTGGAATTATAGAGCAGTACTTGGTCACCCTTTTTGAATAATCTCTTCCCAATTTTGTGGTCGTAATGCAACTTCATCTTTTTATTTTAAATTGCTGAACTTTCATATACTCGGAGTCGAAATTCATCGAACTCAATGATATTATTCAACCTTGACTTTGCTGCATCCTTTCACACTAGATTCAGTTTCTCTAATGGTGATAGCGCCTTATGCTCAAGCTCGATTGATAAGTGGAAAGCCTTGCCATAGACCAACTGATAAGGTGAGGGACCTATGGGTATTTTATAAGATGTTCTATAAGCCCAAAATGCATCATCTAACTTTCTTTCCCAATCACTCCTATTGGCATTCACAGTCTTCGCCAATATGTAGCTCATTTGTTTATTGAACACTTCAACTTTTCCACTAGTCTACAAATGATAGGGTGTTTCCACCCTGTATTAAACACCATATTTTTCAAATAGAATCTTGAAAAGATGATTGCAAGAATATGAACCTTCATAAATATAATAGCACGTGGCATGCCAAATCGAGAGAAGATGTTCTTTCTAAAAAATGTAGTGACATTGTGTGCTTCATTGTTAGGAAGTGTAATCATTTCCACCCACTTCGAAACATAGTCTACAACCATAATTTTGTATTTTATTCCAAATAAACTCATGAGAGGTCCCATGAAATCTATTCCCCATACAAAAACACTTCTAATTTTAAAGTACGCGTGATAGGTTGTTCATGTCTTTTAGAAATCATACCTTGTCTTTGGAATTGATGACAAGTGGAAGAGTAATCGTGCACATCTTTGTATATGGTTGGCCAATAGTATCCACATTGCAGGATTTTATGAGCTATGCGGTCCCCTTCATAATGACCCCCAACTGGCAATGAATGGCAAGCTTCAAATATGATCATCATCTCCACCTCATGTATGTATATGCAATGATTCCATCTGCACAAATCTTAATAAGGTTCATCCCAAAAAAATTTCTTTACTTCATGCTTGAAATTCTTCATTTGCTAATATGAAAGGTCTACCATGACTGATTACTAGTTAAGTAATTTGCATAATCTACAAACCATGGAATTAGATCTTGGGAAGCTACCAATATCTGCTTATCTAGAAAACTGTCATTAATCTCCAACCCATTAGCAACCTTCTATATAGCTTCCTCCTCTAGTGTAGACAAGTGATTGTAAATTAATTTTCTAGGCCTTTTCTGTCCTTTACCTCTAAGTCAAATTCTTGAAACAACAACACCCACCGAATAAGCCTAGGCTTTGCATCTTTTTTAGCCATTAGGTACCGTAATGTTGCATGATTAGTGTGCACAATCACCTTTATCCCAATAAAGTAATATCTAAACTTTTCAAAGGTAAAAACCACTGCCAATAACTTTTGCTCCATCACGGTATAGTTCTTCTAAGAAGGATTTAGTGCTTTACTAGCATAGAAGATGAGATGAAGGATCTTTTCTTTTATTTGGCCTAGTACAGCCCCTAAGGCCACTCCACTAGAGTCACACATCATCTCGAAAGGTGAATACCAATAAGGAGACAAAATGATTGGAGAAGTCACCAAATTCTATTATAGGCTTTCAAAATCCTTCTTACATGCATTATCAAAATTAAATTTTACCTCTTTCTCAAGAATTTTGCAATGAGGATTAGCAATCTTTAAGAAGTCCAAGATAAATCGCCTGTAAAAACTTTCATTCCCTATAAAAGTTCAAATTCTCTTACATAAATTGGGTAAGGCAATTTTTCAATCACCTCAGTATTTTCTCGATCAACCTTTATGCCTCTTTTTGAAATCTTGTACCCAAGCATAATTCCTTCTTTGACCATAATATTGAACTTTTCCCAATTAAGTACCAACTTGAATACTTCACACCATTGTAGAGACTTTGCCAAGTGAATGAGACAGTTATCAAAAGAGTCACCAACCATCAAAAAATCATCCATAAAAAATTCAATGGTGTCTTCGACCATACCAGAGAAAGGACATCTATATCTCTGAAATATGCCTAGGGCGTTGGATAGCCCGAATGGTGTTTGGAAGAAAAGGTCCCATACGGACATGTAAAAGACATTTTTTCTTGGTACTCAAGAGCAGTAGTGATCTAATTATAGCAAAAGTACCCATCCAGAAAATAGTACAATCCTCTACTTGCTAACCTGTCTAACATCTAATACATGAAAGGCATGGGAAAATGGTCTTTTTGATTCCATGCATTCAATTTTCTATATTCCATGCACACTCTCCATCCAATGAATGGCATTATAGGAACTAGCCCATTATTTTTGTTAGGGATGATAGTTATTCCGCCTTTCTTTGAAATGTATTGTACCAGACTGACCCACTTGCTGTCAGCAATAGGAAATACCACACCAACATCCAATCACTTGATGATCTCTTTATTGACCACCACCTGTATTGGAGGATTAAGTTAACACTAATGTTTAATAGATGGAACACACTCTCTCAAGATGTATTTTCTGAGTACACAAACCTGATGGAATACCCACAATATCTGCAATAGACCGTCCAATGGCCCTCTTGAAATTTTGTAAAGCTGACAATAATGCTTTAACCTCTGATTGTCTTATATCAGCTACTATAATAACTGACAAAGTGTCGTTGAACCCTAAAAATGCATATCACAAGTGTGATGGGAGGGACATAAACTCCAATATGATTTGTTCCTCAATGGATGGGAGAGCAGATGGAGTCGTTCTATTCTTTAAGTCTAAGTCAAGCTTTTTTTGTTTAGAATTATAAGAAACACTCCTATATAGTGCACTTACTAACTCCCCTACTCGTCGAAACCATAAGAGTCAAAATTCGTGATCACAGCTGCAAGTGCTTCAATACCTAGTCTCTTTTCAATAGGAATGACCACATTAGAACCATTACCCCATAGTCACTTCATAAATATCATGGAATGAACCTACCTCCTCATCATGCACATTAATAACAGATATCACTCTCAATTCATTAGACTGACTTATTGATCGTCATACATTGATTATCACTTGTTCATTATTTAATCCCAGCATCAAATGTCCCATCTCTAAATCAATCAACGTCCTTCCTATAGATAAAAATGGTCTTCCAAGAATAATTGGGACTTGGAAGTTCACTTCACAATATAAAATAATAAAATCAATAGGAAAAATAAAAGAATCCACTTTTACCAATACATCATATAGAATACTAACTAGCTTTTTCATGATCTTGTTTCCTATTACTAGTCTTATGGTGATGGGTTTTAGGGATTCTAACCCCGATTTCTTGAATACAGTAAATGGTATGAGGTTGATTCTAGTACCCAATTAATACAAAGCACATGCAAAGTTAAAAGATCCAATGGTGCAAGCTATAGTAAAGGAATCGGGATCATCCTTCTTCTCCACCAATGAACTTATGTCTAAAACACTACATTAGTGAACATTATTAACTAGCTCATACCTAATTGTTGTATTCTTGGTGATCACATGCTTATGAATTTTTTGTATACAGGTATTTTCTCAAATGACTCAACTAGTAATATATTGACTGATAATTTTTGTAGCACAGATAAAAACTTTGGTACTAACCATTTTTTTGTTTCTTTTTTAACTCTTATAGATAAGGAGGAAGAGGTTTTGGAATGGGCTTCAGCACAGACTCTATATCCTTCTATTCTCCTTCATTATACTTGTTATTATTCCCTACAATCGACTCATCATTATTCTTTTGCTCATCAACAGTGGTAACAGGTAGATCAGTAGTGACTTTACCACTTCAAGTGGTAATGGCATGATAGTGACTATCATTTCTCAGATTTACCACAGTATTTCTTGGAAGAGTGTCAGGCTATCCCTGATTTACTGTGGCTAACATTTAATGAAATTTCTGCTCCAACTGCTTGATTTTTGTACCATGTGACTCAACTTTCTTATTTAATCCTGATAGGTCAACTTTGATATCCTTCAAGCAGTTCTCTTGACAATCTTGCCATTTAACTAGCTTAGATAAAAGTTCTTCCATTCTAGACTCTGGATCTCAACTGCTTAATGGAATATACTTGTCAGTCTTCTCCTTATATTCATCCCTACGCCACCAATCATTATCTCTATTGCTACTCTTGTCTCTGTATCCATAATTATATCAGTTTTGACCTTGATTTTCTTTCCCTTAGGCACTAAAATCCACTAATCTATGATCAAGATATTTTGCCTCTTCTTCATATTTGATATCAAATGGTTTGGAAGTACACCCTTGTGCTGCAACTGGATACACCTTTTCAGCACTCATTGATGCAAATTACTTTGTAAATAACCCAATATCCTTATGAAGTTGTGAAACCTCTTATGCTACAATATTATTCGCTGATCCATAATTTGTTTCTCCAATAGCATATGTACCACTACTACATTCAAAATCTCTAGTATGACATCCCATATTTGTTACCTCAATGCCATATAGCATTTTCTACAGAGCATCTCGATGAAGATGCATAAATTCTCCTCCTGAAATAGTATCTTACATAACTTTTGAAATGTTATTCATTGATCTATAGAAGATTTATGACAAGTTAGATCCTCTAATTCTATGATTTGGTACTATTCCCAGCTTCTTCTTGAATCAAAACCATGCCTCATCATAGATTATACAGGTAACTATTTGAAATTCTAAATTTCATCCTTCAATTGTAGCATCCATGCAAAAGGGAAGAATCTACTCTGAAACTATTTTTTCCATTATTCCAAGTAGTGATATATCCTCTTGAAAGTTCCCTTTACCATAGTGATGCTTCTCCTATCAAAGAAAATGAGAACAACCTCAATATCAATGCTTCATAATCAACCCCTGGAATAGTATAGGATGTACAGATCCTAAGAAAATTTTCAAGGTGTATATTTGCGTCATCCTAAGCTACACCCAAAAAATACCCTTCAGATTCAATAACTAGATCTTAGAACTAGTGATATCAAACTTCACATTAGGGGATAAAGTAGGAGGAATAATGGCTCCAGACTCAGTTGTCTCAATATAACCCAGATCTTTATCATCCTCTTCATCTAGGTCTAAATATTGATATGCTGGAATAAATTGAACTTTCCTCTTTAAACTCGACAATCAATAACATGTCTAGTCCTAACTAGTCCACTTTGCTAAACTAACTCTGCATCTATAACAAGTCTAGCCTTTTTAGCTTCTTTACATTCTCGCCCCAATAGTTGTTATGTCTATAAGTCTGTAATATTTTGTGGATCTAATGGAACACATCGGAGTGCCATGTTTGGATCCACGAGTGGAGGATCTTGAACCCCTTAACAAACTTGTCCCAATATCCTTATCAGTTTTTGAAGTTTTTTTTTGGTTCTAGATTAAAAGGAAGTAAGGGACTTCTCTACTCCTAGTACTTAGTATACACCATCGTATCTGAAAACATAATTAGTAATGAAGAAAACATAAAATAAATTGCATGGGAATAAGATGAATAAACTCCAAATTCTTTAATTGAATAAAAACCCAAAATCTCAAGAGCAATTGTAAAAGTATTGTAAAGTATTATAATAAGATATAAAATAGTGTAACCTAAAAAAAAAAGATAATCCATAGGGTATTTATAGTATCTCAAACCAAAATAAAAATCCTAATAAAAATACGAAAGTTTAAGTTATGTAGGCAGTCTATATGAGTCATTCTTCACTCGTACTGGTATCGTACGAGTCGTACCCTGCCTTCTCATATCTGTTCTAGCATCTAATCTACTAAGGCTTCTACTTTTTGTTCAACTTATGAAATCCACTTATGAGTCATACCTGAGTGTAATACTTATGTACTTTACTTCGATCTACCTGGGACTTTTGTCTTTCCAAGCATTGAATACTGGTTTTTGTACAACTTCCCTATAAGAGTCGTACTCAAACTTCTGACTCATATGCTTCTGAGACTTCCACTCTTGGATGGTAGCTTAGGATTTTGTTATGCTTATGACTATTTTTTATGACTCATATCCTAGCTTACGACTTGGATACTAGTCGTATCTTTCTCATACTTAGGTCTTGTGGTTGACTTTTGGTCCTGTTATTAATATGATTCACCATATAAGTCATATTATATGTTTACGACTTGTGGGCTAACTCATATTCGGATTAAAGTTGATCTTTTTTAGATCTTTTTCTTTTCTTTTCATTTAAATAATGTTGTAGACCAGTTTTACCTTTAATATACACTAAAGTGCATCATATCTAACAAAATATCTTAAGTTTACATTGAAATCTGTGACACTAAAGTGCATCATATATAACAAAATATCCTAAGTTCATGCAAAAAAATACAGTTTTAAGCATCAATAGTGTTGTGTTGCCACGCCCCATCAATGGATTATAGTAGATATAGACAAGATTTTGGCGCATATTTCTAGAGCATCAGTTTAATGTCATATCAGAGAGTCAAAGATACATATCAAAGGTATTCAGCGTCAGTCAGAGTATTAGGGATAACCCAAGTTCTGGTTGAGGTTATGACTGTTTGTCTTTTTGAGATTCAGCATTTGGGATCCCTTGTTTCTTTATAGATACCTCATATCCTAGGATGATAAGTGATTTATTTAGCAGTTCTCAGGCAAGAGTTGGATTTATTAGTGTTCAATAAGATTCCTTATTAGTTTAAAAGTATGACATTGGGTCTTTTAAGTAGGCAAGGCATATTCCTATGTTGTATCATTTTAAGTAGAACATAGTGTGTGGATTTATTAGAGCATTGACATTGACACTTTATTTTGCATCGACGCAGTTGATAGTTGTTGGGTCTTCCTTCTCTCAGGTTGTTGATTATGCGAGGGGCCTAGAGAGTTTATTCATTGACATTTATAGAGGTGGCAGTAAGAGGCTATGCCATCAGTATAGTGCTATTGGTATTCTATTCAGGAGTGAGGATTTTCTGGTAGAAGTTAGCATCATTTACAGCATATCGATTCTATGTAGGAAGCATTTCAGATTATGGGTGACTCTTGGGTTAGTCATGGTGATAATTTTGGATCCGTGTGTAGCACCTTGAAGTATTTCAAGAGATTGTGTTAGTTTTGGTGAGATGGGACATTAGTCTAGAGGGTGTCCCCAACATGGATTATTGGTCATTTAGCTCATTTAAATCAGTCTCATAGTGTTCTAGCGCCCTTAATTAAAAATAGTGTGCTTGGCACCTCAGTTGATGATTCAATTGGTCGGTTGGATTCATTCATTTTTTCTTTCTTAAACCTGTAAGGCATATGCCTTCAGATTCCATTTTGATTGGTAAGCTTTTTTATCCTTCTTGTACACTTTATTTATATGTGTTGAGGTTCTCTTTCCCATCAATAATTATATGTCTTGATAAACTTATATATTGTGTGCCTTGTTATAAAGTTCATTATTATATGACTATCCCTTATATGATTTCTTTTATTAGTGGGTAAAATATATATGTATTGATATTTTCTCCCTATAGGTGTAGCATTTGAGTTTGAGTCCCATTTACCTTGGCATATTGGCCTTATTATGGCCTTATAGTGGCACTTGCTATTGATTTTTATTTTGGTACCATCAATTCATTATATTAATAGTTATATTTTGGTTATTATTATTATTTTTGGATGTAATTGATCCTCGCTTGGTAGATGGCTAGACTTTTAGTATCTAGTTAAAAATCCCCTTCCTCGTAGTTTTTATTTATTGGCTTGGGTAATAATATTGGTTGGAGGAATTCTATCTTATAGCAAGGTGAGGTTTATTGTTTTTCTCTATTGTCGATTGTGATAGATCAGTTGTTGGTTGAATTGTGGTCTTGAGATGACCTTTGATGGTTCGATTATGGTTCTAGAGTTGGCAATTTAATTGCATTTCCCATTCTTGATTTTGAGATTCTTATGCTTGCCTTTTTGGTTTGTGAAAGGTTTTGTGTTGGCTACCCCTCTCCATGTATCCTAACTTTTAGATTGACCAGTTTAGGGTCTATTCTTAACTTTTGACTATTTTTCCACTCGATAGTGGTTTTGATATTGAAATCGAGATGTCTTAGATTTACCTCTTAGATTTGTTGGATTTGTACCCTTATGATGGTTTGCTCTTGGTACTAGTGTGGAGATTAGATGTTATTTTCGTCCAGTATATGGTTTTTTTCTAAAGTGGAGTTAGACAGTGAGAGGTGAGTGGTTTTTCTTTTGATCTGTTCTTCAGTTAAAAAATTGGAAATTTTTTATCTTGAGTTGTTAGTTCATTTTTTGGTGGTGATCTTGAGCTCAACATAAGTGTTAGGCTTTATACTTCCTTGCTCAGTGAGGTGATACATGGTTCATTTAAGTTATGATTGTCCTACTTGGGTAGATTCAGGAAATCCCCATTTTAGTGTTTGTTCAGACTAATGAACTTTTGGTAGAGTGCTTTTGCTTGATGATATTTTCCTATGAGTATTCTTTGCGAAGATGGAGTATTGGACTGGTTAGTTTTTGGCTAATTTTTTTGCTATTACTAGCGTGATTTGCAGCCTTACGGAGTTCTTGAGTATGTTTTGATAGTTAATGCCCTTTAGCATATATGGAGTTAATTTATTGTGTTTTAGCTGGTAATTTATTCTCTATTTTGATTTTGTTCTCCAGCTATGTTTCAATTTTGGCCAAGCATGATTTAGTATAGATGTGTTTGATAGGCAGCATGGTTGATGTGTGTATTTGAATTTAGTTTGGATTTGATTTTGATTTGATGCCTTGGAATGGTGATTCTGATGTTATGATAGATTTGGAGTATGAATGCCTACACGTCTTCCAGTTTCGATTGGATAGTTGAGATCGAGTGATTTAGCCTTGGTGTTGAGATTTCAACTTGGAGTTGTAAAGCTTGAGCGTGGCCTTTTCTTTAGGTTTTTCTCGATTTAGATTTTATTTATAGGATGGTTGAGCCTACTCTATGGTTACCTACCTGCTATTTCTAAATTCGGGTGGATTATGGTTGTTAGGTGTAAAGATGATAGTCTATGGGCATGGTATTGGTTCCTTGAGCTTTGACCTCGGGTTTTTAGTTCTCATAGATATTTTGGATTACTAACTCAGTAGTAGTAGTATGCTTAAGTTGGATACAACTTGGTTTTATTCTAGATTGATGGGACATCTTGGAATGGATCGTTCAATAATGAGTAGTTATGCTTTGAACTTTATGATTTCAGTTTAGATTTTCATCCGAACTAGTTATAGCATTGAGATGTATTTCCTACCTTGGTTATCTCCAGTTTGGTACCTAGGAAATGTCTTGTGAGCTTATTCTCATGGTTGTTATATGGATTCTCAGTAAATCAACTTTAGTTCCTCGAGTTTTTGGTGATGAGATTTCATGGACATGACTTGGATTGTTTTCTGCTTGGTTTAGAGTTTTAGCAGGTTTGGAAAAATCCATAAGGTCATATTTGGATTTGGAGTTGGTGGCAAGACTCATGAATTGAGTTTCCCTTGGCTTAGATGAATTTTGTTTGTTGGAGTAGATATCGGTATGTTATCAGTGTGTCCCAGTTCAGATATGGAGGCATCAGCCTTTCCAGTTTCAGTTAGGGACCAGTTGGTGGTTGAGGTTGAGGTTTTGTTATTTCAGAGTAAAGTGAGGTGTATGGGTGTAAAAGGGATACCTGAATCCGATTGAAGCTCTGTCTTTTCTTGGAGGTTATCTCAGATGTCATGCTCGGAGCATATGGGCCCAGCAACTCGTTCTTTTGAGAATTTGAGATTTTTCTATCTATTGACTTTCGTGGATGAAAGTCATTTTAGTAGTGGATCTTATAATACTCTTCCAGGTCACTTCCTTGATTTGTATGTATTTTTAGCATTTCAATATTTCCACAGAAGTTATAGGTCATATATCACTTACCAAAACTATTAGTTTGGTGATTAGAAAGTTCATTTGGATTTTAGGCCCTTTTCCTTATTTGAGATCTTTAGTTGTTTAGGATTTTGTCTCAGAAAAAATCTTCTAGTAGATGAACTAAAATGGAAATTTCGACAGCGCCATCAGCTTTGGAACATCAATTTTAGTCTAAGGGGACCCTTGGTTCAAGTCTCGAGGCTTCAGGACTTGTGTTAGACTATTGAGCTAATTATATGAAAAATGGAAATATAAGTATGGGCCCTACATTTTTCCTAAACAATCTCGGATGGAAGCTCTGATATTTTCATTAGATCTAAAATATGGTTTGCTCTCATATTTCACTATTTGATCATGTTCATAGGGTTTTGGATGAATTCAGATGGTCAAACACAAGTTTTGACTTAATTGGTGCTGATATGTTCATGATTGTGACCAAAAGATCACAATAGTGACATTTTAGCCTCTGGTGAGGTTGCTATAGCGACTAAAAGTTTTGGATCGCGACCATCGCTAAGTATAAAATCCCAAGTTCATATTTTTTACATTTTAGGAGCTAAGAAGCGCCAATTTTGATGATTTTTGATGCATTTTTATCATATAGTCTTTTTCTATGTGTTTAGAACTCTATTTTCCCAATTATCCATGAACCTGTATTTTATTTTTTGGGATATTTACCCAAGTTGAGAATCAAAAATCCAATTTTCATCATTTTTGGAGTTTTGGAGCTCGGATTTGGGCAATTTCAAAGGGTTTTTCGAGATTTCTTTCAAGTGTAAAATTTCTAATCTTATAATTGTCATTTTCTGCTCGATTTTATCTCCAAAAAACTTCAAATTCTTTATTTCAAAATGGGTTTGGGGGTTTTTGTCGATATAATTTTAAAGTGGTTTTTCATGGATTTGAGCCTTGTTTTAAATTCATTTTTGCTTGAGTTTTCAGCAGTAGATTCCTACGAGTATGGGGAACATATTTCAGAAATAAAATTATAATTTTAACCCTTTAATTTTTGAACATATTTTTATGGTCTATTTTTAGACTCGTCTTAAAAAATACAATGTGTCTCATTTTAATCCTAATGACTGTAGTGAAAGCAAATGTTTTATGGAAGATTTAAGGATTTACGGTTCAACTTTGAGGTAGGCTTATGTCTACTCTTCTTCACTAGATGATGTGTTTTACATATTGCATGTGAATATGAATATTAAGATTGATTGTGGTATAACACCATGACCTAGAAGAAAATATTAAAATTTTGGGATTAGATGGGTGAAATGACTCATAAGGTTAAATACTTATTATACCTCTATAATCCTATTACCCTAGGCTGTTAGCACATTAGTTATAGATGAGACTAGTGAATATTTAGAAATCCTTTTGTATTACTTGGCGAATTGTGATAGGTTTACCTTGATCATGATGTTATGATTATCTTGAATACTCACTTGGGTTTAAGGCCATGATTATGGTATTGTATCTATATCTGGATATATTATTGGGCCGAAGGCTATGCCCATGATATTGATTGGTTTGGTTTTAGGAAGTATCCCATCCTTGTAGAGAAAATGGTTATAATTTATTGGCATATTAATGTTTATGATTTCATTGTTTGAATAGTGGTGATGGCATACATAGATTTGATACATTCATGGTTATTAATTATCGTAAATGTTATGATTCCAACAAAAATATGATTTTATTTCTATTTTTCCTAAATAGGATTTAATGCCCACCTTTCACCTTAAAAATGGATTTTGTCATAATAATAATTTCACCATCTTAATGGATAACTTATGATTAGATTGAAAATGATGTTTTAAAGATTTGACCAAGGAAAATTTGGTATATGATTCTTATACTATAATTTATGTTGATCCTGAAGTTTATCCATGCATTGGATTTATGAATTTACACTATGTTTAGCAAGGAATTAAGTTCATGCACCTACTATATATCTATATACACATTTCTCTAATATGGGATAGAGGAGAAGGATGGTATTGACGATATATATTCCGGGTAAAACTCGATAATTGATAATGTTGGTGATATTTATGATTGTTGATTTTGTTGAGGATATTGATTATATATTTATTTGTTTGAGTCTAGCTATTAATTATATATTTTTCAGTTCAAGTATGGCTATTGATTAATATTTATTAGTTCAAGTTCAGCTAATGAATATCTTTTTACCGATTTGAGTTCGGCTATTGATTATATATTTACCAGTTCGAGTCGACTATTGATTAAATATTTACCTTTTCAAGTTTGGATAATGATGATATATTTGAGTTTGGCTATTGATTATGATACTAATGATATGATGTAATACACAGGGTTACTTATGGTATTTGATCGGTTGTGGTATTATGGATTATATCTGGGAATTTATTTTTTCATAACATCGCCTATCAATAGAATGCTCTTATATCTATCAGTCTTATCGAGGGTTGCATAGGTATAAGTGATGAGTATGGCTTGTGGCTTATTGTATGTTTATTGAACCTTCTGAGCCTTATGCAATGAAGGTTCGTGAAAGGCTCATTTAGGTATTGTTTGTTCGGACTAGCCAGTTACTCATATTGTTATTGCTATTACTATGATCATTGTTACGGCTAGCTTATGACAGATTGGTTAATAATTTGGTATCGAGATTCAATGTATGATTTTTTCTCTTCTATCTTATGATTATATTGTTATGCATGGTTATCTTATGATTAGATGTATGGATTTGAAACCCGAAGTATACTAGCACTAGTTCCTGTTATGATAATAAGGTCTTGAAATGCTAGTATAATGATTTAGGTTGTAATTCGAGTTGACCCTATTTTTCTATATATATATATTTATATATATAAAGAGAGAGAGAGTTATATGTAGATAAGGTATTACCATTTATCTCTTTCATTCTTCATTTATTTAGATTGTATATTCATTCTTTAGCCTTATATATTGTTATATATCCTTCTTTTGCACTTTATTTGAATATTGGCAAGTGATATAAGGTATGGTGTTGAAATTCCTGATTATGGATAGAACAAGATATTTCATCCTTAATACTTTTTTAGCCTTATTATGTTAGTTTCTTAGACATGAATATGATAGTTGATCCGTATTATCTCATTGGCTTTCATATGTTGTTGCTCAACATTTGGATTTAGCTTTCCATTTTAATTATATTCCATATGTATCTACATTATTGTTGGATTTTAGTCGGTAGTTTCTTACTGAGTACCACGTGTTTGATACTCATACTACATTATTGCAGCTTGTAGATCATAGTACGGGTTATTTTTTTTGTTATCTGCATCTTGCGGATAGATATGGTTCAAAGACGTAGGCTGAGAACCTGACGTTGGAAATACTGCTTCCCCCCTCTTATGTACTAGACTAGTCTCTATGTTGTATTCAGAGATGGTTGTATTTGAATATTTATTCAGTACCTTATTGATATCCTTCTTATGTTAGAAGCTCTTGTACTGATTTCATGAGGTTTTGGGATTACCTTTTGTATGTTAGTCTTTTATTACATCCATTCCATATTCTTTACTTTATTTCTTTGGTAGTTCGTTATTAGCAATTTCTGACTATGGGATTGACTTTCCTACTGGTGGATTATAGTAGGCGCCATCATGACCTAAGAAATTAGGTTATGACATATGGCTATACTGACTCAAAAGAAAGTTATATTCAGGTTGTCTGATTCTTATAAGAAGAGTTTTCAGAAGTTGAAGACTCGCCTCGCCTCTACTCTAGTTTTGGCTCTACCAGAGGGTTTAAATGGTTATGTGGTATATTGTGGTGCTTACTGAGTTGGGCTTTGTTGTGTTTTGATACAGCAGGTCAATGGTATAGCATATACCTCTAGGCAACTCAAGTCTTATGATAAGAACTACCTGACTCATGATCTTGATTTGGCAGTGATTGTTTTTGCCTAAAAGATTTGGAGGAATTATCTTTATGGGGTTCATGTTGATGTATTCATTGATTAAAAGAGTATTTAGTATGTTTTCAGTTAGAAAGATTTAAATATTCGTTAGAGAAGGTGGCTAGAGCTGTTGAAGGACTATCATATAAGTGTCTTGGGAGTTTTGTCGGTTGATTTGACTGAGGGTAGTGTCTGGGTTAAGAATAGTTTGGTATCTTTATTGGTAGCTAAATTAAAGGAAAAGCAAGATAGAGATTCTATTTTAGTTAAGTTGAAGGAAGCAGTTCGAAATTAGAAGATCGCTATTTTCTCTAAAGGGGGAGATGGTATTTTTAGTTGACAAGGAAGCTTATGTGTTCTGGATGTGGAAGACTTGAGGCAGTGGCTGTTAGCAAAAACTCACGGTTCTCGATATTCTATTTACCCAGGAGACAGTAAGATGTACAGTGATTTGTGAGAAGTCAATTGGTGGAATAGCATGAATAAGGATACTGCAAAATTCATGGCTAAGTGTCCAAATTACCAGTACGTTAAGGTTGAGCACCAGAGACCTAGTGATACACTTCAAGAATTTAGTATTCATACTTAGAAGTGGGAAGTGATGAATATAGACTTCATTATAGGGTGGCCTCCTACTCGTCGATAGTATGATCCTATTTGGTTTATCATGGATTAAATGACTAAGTCAGCTCATTTTTTGCCAGTAAATACTTCATATTCAACCGAAGATTATGCTAAGCTCTATCTTAGGGAGTTGGTAAAGTTGCATGGAGTCCCTTTGACCATTATCTCATACAGAGACACCCAGTTTACCTCTTAATTTTGTAAGGCTTTTTAGAAGGGTCTTGCTACCCAAGTTTATCTTAGTACAACTTCCGACTGCCAGACAGATGGTCAGGTAGAGAGGAACATTTAGACCTCAAATGATATTTTGAGGGCATATGTAATTGATTTCAAGTGTTGTAGGGCTGATCACTTTCCTTTTATTGAGTTTGCTTACAATAATAGCAATTACTCCAATATTTAGATGACCTCATTTGAGGCTCTTTATGGTAAGAGGAGTAGATATCTTATTTGTTTATTTGAGATCAGTAAGGCTGCTTTGAGAGGGCCAAAATCAGTGCATGATATGATGAAGAAATTTCAGCTTATTAAAGAAATCCTAAAGACGACCTAAAGTCGTCTGAAATCTTATACAGATGTGAGGAGAAGGTAGCTTGAGTTTAATTTAGGTGATTTTGTTTATTTAAAGATTTCGCCCATGAAAGTGGTGAAGAGATTTGGTAAGAATTGGAAGCTTAGTCCTCTCTATGTTGTACCTTACAATATTTTGAGTCGTTAAGGTTAGGTATCCTATCAGTTGGATTTTCCTGTAGAGTTGGCCTCAGTGCATCCGATTTTCTGTGTTTCCTTGTTGAAGAAATACATCGGTGATCTAGCCTTAGTTGTCCCTTTAGAAAGGGTCGGTGTGGAAAGTAGCTTCTCTTATAAAGAAGTCCCAGTTGAGATCCTTGATTGTTAGATTCACAGGCTGAGGGATAAAGATGTCGCCTTGGTAAAGGTTCAATGGACAAATCAGTGTGTTGAGGGAGCTACTTGGAAAGTAGAGAAAGATATGACAACCAAGTACCCCTATTTTTTCTCTTCAAACTCAGTCCCAACACGATGTAATAGTTTCCATAATTAACTCTTTCATTTCTATCTCAACCATTTTTTTTCAAGTCATAGCATGCATTCATGAGATTAATTCAATTCATGCATCAGTCACAAATTTAGATATCAGTTCATGGTTCAGCTCGTAAGCGTTCAATGAAAAATTCTATCTTTCCCTAGCCTCTAAACTTAGTAAATTTCATTCAAGAACAAATGATCCCAAGGGGAAGATATTGTGATACCCTAAGTTTGAGTTCTAGACCCATCAAAATATAGGTCATAGAAGTCTTACTATAATTTGATATTGTAGTAAGAAGTTTTGGAAAAACTGCCCTGGGGGTCTATCGATTTCCGGTGATAAAGACTCTAGCAATGACCCATTTTTAGACATAATAAGTCATTGTATGGAGTCGTTTCCATGACATTAAGGGATCCTATACTTTAGCTCAACAGTAGTGAGTCTAGCATATGAATCGTTGTCAATCCTAATGAGTCGTTAGGTGGACCCATCATCAAAACAAAATGAAATCCTAAAATCAAGTCTCTAATCATGACTTCTCCCAACTACCCGTGATCAGACCTAACAATTCATTGGGAAGGGAGTCATTTTCATAACAAAAGGGAATCAGAACTGAGGACCTCAGGTCATGACTTAGAACACGACTCGTGACTAGTCATAATAAGTTGTTACCCGAGTCATGATGACTATATCCAAGAATTTCCTGAATGTTTTAAAAAGAATTTTTTAGTCTTTTTTCATTCTAATAATTCCTAATGCACATTGTTTAGGCTTCCCCAAGAGTAGTATATAACCCGACACTTCCCCTAATTCACCATTTATTCATAAAATCTATCCACAATACGAAAAATTAATTCTTTCATCTCCAAAAGCAAGTTAGAGTTTCTCAAGAACAAGCTCAAATTCAAAGGATTTTCTTCAAAGCATCCACTCTAGGTATATGGAATTTTATCAATGAGTCCCTTCCACCCATTGAGTTGCAAAAACATCCAAACCTCAAGTTTATTTTTGATCCAAGAATTGAGTTCCATGTCAAATATGAGTTTACTTAATTCCTTCAGCCTATTTGTGTAAGTAAACAACGTGTGCAGGTTTTCTCATGGTAATTGAATCTTCTCATACTCACCATCATGAATTTCCTTATTATTGAGAAATTATTGAGTCTCGGATATGTTTTGTAAAGTTTTTCTACTATGATCAGCTTTAAATTATTATTATGTTCAATTGCATTAGACAAAGTTGGTGGTTATGAACACCCAATACCTATGATTCAATACACATACAAGTTGACATGTTTTGAGCATTTCAGGTTATGCATATGTGGTTATTTTCAAGAGTTCACTATATTGATCATATATATATATGTATGTATGTATATATGTCTATATATATATGTGGGTGTGTTTATGTGTGTGTGTATATATATATATATACATACATATATATACATATTCATATATATATATATATACTTATATATATGTATATATATATATCAGTTTTCAGTGTCATTTAGTTAGGAATGGTACTAAGCACCAAGAGAATACAGAGATAAAAGCTCACCCGCCGCTCAGGATTGAGACCTTTTTTAGAAGTACCTAAGTTCCAGAAAATGGTGCCATCATGGGTTATGAGGGGTCACCCACTAGTTGAGGGCTAACTCCCTAGTCCTTTAAGACAACAGTTTAGTGGGATCAATGCGAGCCAGTGTTGGTACCCTTGTCAAGGTACTAGTACCTTTCCAACTGGGGTTATAGGTTAGACCCCAATTTTGCTCAAATTAAGGTATGTAGGTTATTGTTATATCCCACAGTACTCAGTTTATTTTAAGTTAAGGATTTCTTGAACAATAATGCAAATATTCAGTCATTCAGTATTCAATTTTATCCAGCACATGTTTATACTTAGTTTTGCATTGAGTTTACATGTTCATGCATTTATGTTCAGTTTATGTTAGCTAGTTTCTCGTCTCACATACTTAGTACATTCAAAGTAGTGAGTGCATAATTTCCTATGCTCAGTACCCAAATAATACTTAGCACATTCCCAGGCCATATTCAGAAGTAGCTTTTGGAGTGTCCTCATCATTTGAGTACTACTTATCAAATATTTATTTTCTTGTCAATTTATTTTAGTTTTAGTCAGTTGGAGTTAGTTAGGGGCTTGTCCCAGCAAATCATTATGAGTAGAGGCTTTCAAACAGATGTTTAGATTTTCAGAATGATTGGTTGTCAGATAGTTTTTTTCGATCTTTTTAGTTAGTCTATTTTACATTATTATGGTTTCTACCATTTATTTTAGTTTATCTTCTCCCCAGTGTTTTGTTACTTTATTCATTATTTTAATGGATGTCAGGCCATAGGTCAGCCTGGGGTCACTTGTGACCTTAGGCACTGTGTTATGACTAGGGTGTTAGTCTCGGATCATGAAAAAACCATAGCTCTCCCAAACAAATTGAAACAGAAATAATGCTTTTGGAGTATTTTATACAATAATCATATTATACCCCACTATAGCTATCCTAGCCTGCTATAGTTACCTTGCTATAGCAAGATTCGTTCTCTATGATTGGATTGAAAAAAGTTGACTCTTACTTTAGCAATTAAATTTCCACTATGCCAATGAAATGGAAGTGTTGTGCCACCTCTATAGTTGGTAAGTGAGGCAGAAATTTGAGATTGCTCATAGTTTTGCCATTTTTGCAACACACTCATAGATTTTGACATCCCAAACTAACCCATTTACGTTACATTTTATATCAGGAGTTCTACTACACCGAATTCACTTTTGAAAGATATTGTATATTATTTTGATGATGAGGAGCTGACTACAAGGGACCAGGTCCCTGCTATGTTCTCCTTATCGGGCATTAGAGATATCCTTGCATTAGAGCATAGATTTCTCCTTTTGTTCTTCTATGTGAAGGTGAATAAAGAAGATAAAAACACTCATTTCCAAACTATGAGGTAAGAAGTAAAGAGAAAAGAATTAGAAAATAGTGCTGCTAGGAAACGTCTGCACAATTTTGTTCTCTTGTGTAAAAAATTGCGCAGTTGTTGCTTGTACTATTTAGGACACCTATTCCAATTGTATTTTAACCCTAATCATCACTTAACTTTAAAATAAAAGGGATGTTTTTCTATCAAGCAGGTTTTGCAAAATTCAAAATCAAAGAAAGTAAGATAGGCAAAAACTCAATCTAGCTACGTTGCTCAAGTATTGATTAAGTTTTTGTTTCTTATGCATAAAAAGAGTGAGTGTTCTTGAGTTGAGTCCTGAATTGAAATTGAATTACTCATGTTATAAGAGTAATGTTCTTTTCTTCTTTCTTTGAGAAAGCTTACGTAGAGTTCACTAAGGTTGATACTGGTTAGAGTAAATCAATATCAAGGTGTGTTCTTGGCAGAGTTGTTGAGTTATTACAAGTAGGATGAACTTAGAGTTAGGTTCAGTGGAGTCTGTAATCAAGAGATTGATTATAGTGGAGTAGTGGATTCTTATGAGGGCAAGTCATGGTTTTTCCTCCCTTGAGCGAGGGGGTTTCCACGTTAAATCTTGTGCTCTTTAAGTTTCCTGCACTGTATTGAGTTCTTGGTTCATTTACTGTGTTTTTATATGTGACTGATTTTAAGGGACCTGGTCCCTCACTGTGTGGTATGACCCCTAGGGTTTCAACAATTGTTATCTGACCAAAAACACTCTAAAAGGTTCACACCTAGAGTGATTTGGTTAGCATGGCTTCTCCATCTACTTTGGAAGAAGGGCAATCTACCACTAGACTACATAGGTTTAATGGGAAGTATTATGAGTGGTATAAAACCAAGATGTTTGACTTTATTATGGCTAAGGACAATAAACACATGGGAATAATTCTTGATGGCCCTCGTGTTCCAGTTAAAGAAGTCAAAGAAGGGTAAATGACAAGAATGGTAATAAAAAAAAAAAGAGTATGATGATAAACACAGAAAGAAAATTAAGAACAATTACAAGGCCAAGAAATTTCTAATTTGTGGTATAGGGCCTGATAAATACAACATGATTTCTACATGTGAAAATGCTAAAGAAATCAAGGACTGCTTGAAAATAGCTCTTGAGGGAACTACAGATGTGAAGGATTCAAAAGTTGACAAGCTAACTACCTAGTATAAAACCTTCACCATAAAAGAAGGAGAGATAATATAGGAAATTCATAAAAGATTCACTTCCATCATGAATGAGCTACACTACATTCTTCCATTGTATAAGCAAGCAAGGAATATTCTTTAGGTTCTACTAAAATCTTAGGAAAGAAAATTAGATGTTATTACTAAGGCAAGAAACCTAAAAACTCTCACTATGGATGAGATTATTGGAAATTTAAAGACACGTGAACTAAAGAAACAGCAAGAACAAGGGAAAAAGAAAGAAAAAACGGAAAAAATCCCTTGCACTAAGGGCGTTAAAATCATACTCTAATGAAAGGAAATTTATGTTGCCTATTTGGAAAAAAGAATTGTTAGATCTATGAAGAAAAGTGAACAATTTCAAAGAAGTGGAAGTAGAAGCAAAAGGGGAGGCACAATGAAGGTTTATCAAACATATAGAAGTGCTGAGTATTTCATTAAGGATTGTCCAATGCACAAAATGGACTATTTGGAATATCTCAAGAATGAAAGTGACAAAGGAAGGAACAGGGACCAGGTCCCTGTAAAATTAAGCAGAAAAGTTGCATCAAATTTTGTACTTAAGAAGGCCTTAGCTATCGGGGGGATTCCTTCAATAATTCTAGTGAAGATGAGAAGCATGAAGATGTCTGTATGCTGGCAGTGGAGGATTAGAAAGTGACCTTTGATTCCTTGTTTGCTTTATGAAAAATAGTGAAATGGAGAAGAAAATGATGTAACACTTTCTGACCTTAAAGAAAACTTGGAATACTTTTCTGCTAGAAAGATAAAAAATCTTTCAAATGTGCTGATTGATTCTATCTGTGAAATGATTGAGAAAAAAATTTCTCTAAAAAAAAAAGTGGAAAGTCAAGAGCTTGAGTTATTTCTTTAACTCTCCAAATATTTGAAAATAAGGAGAAGGTTACTAAATTAAAATCTAAAAATATAAATCTAGTAAGTCAACTGGAGAAAAGAGATGGTGTTTGTGATAAAGATGAGAATGATCCTCTAGAAGAAAAAATAGAAGATCAGGAGCTTGAGTTAATAAATTTGAATCTCAAGATATTTTAAACTAAGGAGCAAGTTGCTAAGTTAAAATCTAAAAATTTGAGCCTTGTGAGTCAACTTGAAAAAATATATGATTCAAATAATAAAGGAAAGAAAGAAGCCTCAAAGCTTCAGATTGAGCTAGGCAAAAAATTGAAGGATTCCCAGAAGCATCTCATGACTGCACTATAGAAGAATGAGGAATTAGGAAGGGACCTAGTCTGTCTAAGGGAAGAACTTAAAAATCCCTATAATGGACTACTTCTTCACAAATCCTTTCTAACTCAAATAATCAAGGTACTAAAATTAAACTAAAATTTTCAAGTTAAAAAGTGCATGATGCTCCTGATTAATTGGAAAAGCTATTGCTCCTTGGTGATAGTGAAGTCTCAAAAATTAAAGTATTTCTACCCAAAGGATTGATAATGCTGAATATGATAGGTAAAAGGCTAAAGGGTTCAGAAGAGAGTCATGTGAATTCCAATGCTAGTCAAAAACTTTAGCTCAAGTAGACGAACCTTAAGAAATGTCTAGCCAAGATTTCACAGGGACTTGGTCCCAGTGGAATTCATCTCAAAATATCAAAATAAAAGCACATTTCTTCTCATTTCTATAAACATTCTAAATTTTTATTCAAAGATAGGAGTGAAAACAAGAGGGTAAGTCAGAGATTTCTTGGATTTCTTAGCATTCCTATCCCAAAAGTGAGCTAAAAAGAAGAAAAAGATTCTGAAAATACTGGCGGGTTCAAAGTAATGCAGAAGAAACCTTGAATATTTGAAGGATGCTAAGTCTAGAACCTAGTCTGTAGACCCTTTTTAGAACAAATTTTTGTATAAAGTGGTGTATTGAACCTACCAAGTTTAGGTTGGGATTGATCAAATTAACCTAACCTACTAGATGGATCAGTTTCTCTCCTCAAAATTGGCTATTATAAGGAGACAAGTATCCTTAGTAAATAGGTGTATGTTAATCTAACTCAATACCATACTTTTTCAGGTATACATCCATAGGAATAACTTTGGAAGAGCAAAATATGATATCCATAAGTTAAGGATTCACTCAAAGAAAGAGAGGGACCTAGTCCCATCACTTAGGTTAGTATCATGAATATGAATTATTGTTTGTTCTAATAGATAAAGCTCTATCCTCTGTCTCTCTTCCTTTGTTATAAAATTGTCTTATTCTAAAAGAAAGAATGAGTCACCCCTAAATTGAATTTGATCACATCCAATTTTTTCAAAAACCCTTCCTCGCTCACTCTTTCCTTTATATCTTGACATACCCATCCCTTCTCTTATCAAAAAGAAAAAGTCCAGTCATAAATAGTTTTCTAGTGGAAAGATATACAAATTGCTACAACTTCTTCATTTTCAAGTCTTTTAAAGAAACATAAGTCTAGCTTTAATAGAAGTCCTTTCTCAAAACCACTTGTAAAACAACCTTCATCTCCTATTCTTCCAAAGCCAAAACCTTTTTTCACTCAAATTTTTTATGAAGAATCATCCCTGAACCCTCTAAATTTTTTTGATAATACATTGATGGATGATGCCTGGGTTGATGAAAATCTCATCTTCCTGTTAAATAGCCCAAGAAAGGGTATTTTTTGTCTTAAAAAACAAAATATTAGTAAAACATTACGATATTATGGGGAAAATACTAAAAATTTTACTGAAAAAGAAAGAGACTCATGAGGGACCAAGTCCCAAAAAGAGGAAAGTAGTTGTCAGGAAAACTGTGATCACCTATACTAGAAGGAAAAATGGGGTGAGAAGTAAGGTTGTGTCTAATCCATATTTTATGGTACGTTCCATGTGAGGTTAATTGATATGTATGTAATATCGTGAGAATCCAAGAAAAACCCTTGAAATTGCCTATGAGGATTTGAATTATGATGCCTACTTGTTGTTTGGTTTTATGTGCATATGTATGCTCACCAAGTGCTTGATAAATTGTTCATGTGAACTAATAAGGGAAAGAAATCATGTCATGCTATCTTATTTGCAAGTTATTCCATGCAAGAGTTTGGTAAGATGTCTCTATAGATGCATTATGAATTCAATGTTCATGCTTATACTAAGCAAGATCATATGATGTTTTATTTTCATGATATCGAGTCCTGGGGGTATTTAATCCCAATAATTTGGTTGTTTAATTAGATTCGATGACAGTTATGAAGTAATCTTAGTAGTGACTTGATCTGTACAACTTAGCCAGTTACACAAACCTAGGAAATTTTAGTAGTGTTCATAATTTAGTCACAGTACTCAGATCATACCTCAGAAGACTCAATCAGTTAATAGAATCCAGTAGTATTCTATCAGTCCACAGAACTCAGAGAAATTAGTTCAGTTTAGTCAAATAGTAATATCAATAATAATTCAGTCCAGTTTAGTACAGACTATAAATCAATTCAGTGTTCATTCAGTTGGGAGTAGGATTCAGCCCCGAGCGAACCCAGTGATAGGGGTATTCCTATCAATAGAGGGTTTGGCCCTTAGTAGCAATCCCAAAATTATAGAACTACGTAGCCAGCGTTAGTTGAGATATCTTTCTACCAGATATTATGGGGGATTATACATCTTATTTGAGTTTTTCTACCAGCGAGGGTTGATAAAAGAGCATTCTATCAGAGAGGTTTAACTCATAGCTAGTCTCTACCCATGGCACGGTATTGATACCCTTCTAACTGGGGTTACAGGTTGGACCCCAATCATTTCAAAGAGGTTCATGTCAATTAGATGATTACCTACCACAATCTTAGTTTCAATCTCAGTCTTAGAATAGAACTCAGTTTAGTTCTGCAGATTTAGGACTATCAGTTATAGTGACTCAGCTCAGTACAAAACTCAATATAGTTCCACAGAATTAGGACTATCACATACAGTCATTCAATTATTAGTAATTCAGTATCAGTATACTTAGATAACAATTAATTAGTATTGCAATTCAGCATTTAATGTTATCATTGTATCAATTTTAGTATACGTATTCATGCATGTATTCTTATTCAGTCACACTCATGTTATTCAAATATTGTTGTTCATACATATAAACCCATGAATTTTATCCCACCTCACTGAGCATACCAGTACATTCAAAGTACTAACACGTGCTTTTCTTTTGTGCTATGATGTCTTTATCATGGGTTTAGATGCACGGGCTCTAGAGCACCCTTAGCAGTTCAGATTTTTAGCAGTCAATGTAGTAGTGAGTTCTTACAGTTCGAGGACATGGTTGTTTTCAGTATTTAAGTATTATTTTTAGTAGTTAGAGTTAGTTAGGAAATTGTCCCATCAACTCCACAGTTCAGACAGTTTAGAGGCTTTCCATACTTGAGTATCTTCATACAGTTGTTTAATTTTTAGTATTAATATTCAGTTTTGGTATAGTGATTCCATATCCAGTATTATTTATAGTATTGAACCTTATGGCCAGCTTCACGCTTATTTTCCGCATTTATACCGTATTATTATTCAGTTATTACAGTAGGTACTAGTCATGGGTAAGCTTGTGGTTCTTCAGGATTATGAGCACCGTATAGCGTCCAGGGAGCAGACTCATGGGGATACAGAATCGTTGCAATGTCATGATAAAGAAAATAATAAGCTAGCTCTACTCCTTTAAACCATCCTTCGAAGTCCCTCCCCTGTTTAACCTTTCTTAATTTATGTGACTTTTTCTTTGGAACATTTTAATTATGCACTAAAATGATACTTGACCTCTATATATGAATGAATCATTATTTATGAGTTGCATGTATTTCCTCTTTCTATTAAAGATGTACTTCATGTCAGTGTTTCCCCAGTGGCCGTGAGTTAACTAACCTGTGCTGATTACTCTTGGTTTACTATATTTACTTTTCAATGATGCCAAAAGAGGGAAAATTAACTTTATGTGGTAAGAAGAAGCTACCCATGTATCAAGAGTGTAAATGTTGAATAGCAGATGTGTGTATCAATTTTGATAAGAGGAATAAATAATGGTGCATATTGATAAGAGGAAACATTAAACTTGCAGCGATGTAAATGTGTGTATGGCATGTTATAGGTGGAAGAAATAATGGTGCTTATTGACATGAGGAAATATTGAAATTATAGTAATAATTTGAATTTTTGATAACAAATGACAACAAGGGACCAGGTCCTTAAGTTGCATGATGATAGGTTAAACATTCATCTTCAGTAGTGATAATCGCTCTAATTAAATATGATGAATGTTCATTGATGCTCAAAACTTTGTGGTTGGTTTGTCATCATCAAAAAGGGAAAAATTAATGTATCTTATTTTGATAATGAGCTGCTGACTACAAGGGACCATGTCCCTAGATGTTCAAGGCAACAGTACAGCTGGGACGCACCTACAGAGTTCTGTCCTCTTGTGTAACAAACTGTGTTGGTGTTGCTAGTACTATTTAGGGCACCTGGTCCAATTACATTTCAACCTTAATTATAAATCAACTATAAAATGAAAAAGATGATTTTCTATCAATCAGTTTTTTAAAAATTCAAAATTATAGAAATTGAGAGAGGTAAAACTCAATCGAGCTTCATTGCTCAAGTATAGCTCAAGTTCTTGTTTCTTAAGCATAAATAGTATGAGTGTTCTTGAGTTGAGTCCTGAATTGTAATTGCATTACTCATATTATAAAAGTAATATTCTTTATTTCTTACTTTGAGAGATCTTAGGTAGAGTTACCTAAGGTGGATATCGGTTAAAGTTAATCAATATCAAGGTGTTTTGTTGGCAGAGTAGTCAAGATAGGCTTGTAGTAGAGTTATTAAAAGTAGGAGGAACCTAGAATTAGGTTAAATGGAGTCTGTAATCAAGAATTTGATTATAGTGGAGTTCTGGGTGCTTGTGAGGGCAAGTCGTGGTTTTTCTTCCCTTGAGCAAGGGGGTTTCCATGTTAAATCTTGTATTCTATCAGTTTTCTGCACTGTGTTAAGTTCTTGGTTTATTTAGTGTGTTTTTTCCCTATGACTGATTTTGAAAGACTTGGTCTCTCACTTGTGGTGCAACCCACAGGGTTCCAACAAAAGATCCTATGAATTCTTATCATCTTAGCTATCATAAAAATTCTTTGAATTATATAGCAATTAACAAATCCATTCTGATATTATCCACACTTTGATTTCATCTGAGACTAGGCTCGTCTGAAATATATAACTCCCAATTTGGGGAAAACCTTAATCCTAAATTTTGACATGCTAGACTTACTCATAACGATGAAAAGGTCTATAACAATATATGTATACAAATTAGAAACCCCCCCCAAATAACCCATGTGTAATTGTGCCTCCTTTGGATCACAACTATAATGAGTAATATAACAATCACCGTAATCCAATAATCATAATAATATATACGACCACCTTGTTTCCTCAACTTGACACAGAATCAACATAATTTGATATATCTTTTAATAAGAAAAATAGCAGCAATAATTTTGATACATAAGATAATTGACTATTCAATAGCATGCTATACTCGAAAATCATAAACCTTGTGAGATCATGCAGGGGATAGCATTTACATGCCTTGATTTTGGGCTTTATTATATTGACTAGATTATCAATTTTATTTTTATGATCAAATATAACGTTCGAAATATTTTTCAGCTTAAGTCAAATCAAACCGAAGAACCAAACTAAACCGAGAAAAAAAATCGACTTATGGTTTGGTTTGGTTGGTTTGGCATTTGAAAAAAAAATCGAGCATTCTTGGTTTGATTTGATGTTAATAAAAAAAAAGTCAAACCAAACCCAAATCAAACTGACATAATATATATATATATATATATATATATATATATATATATGCATGTATATAATTTAACTTTTATATATAAAATATTAATTGTAATCTACTTTTTAAATACTTTTTAAATTAGTTTTATTAATTTTCAATATTTATAAAATATATGTATATATATATATATATATATATATATATATTCATATTTGGGCCTTTAAGTAATAATATTTATCTATTAATTTCTAATAAAATGATCCAAAATCCAATATAAACTTAAAACCGAAACTTTTCACTCTTTATCTTATTTTTTAGTTTCAAGAGAGTTTTTCGCTCCTCAATTTTTCATAATTGTGGTTTTTCATTAGCACATGAGTGAAAACATACTTGATTTAAACTTCAAGCACAATATAATTGAAAAAAATAAAGATTATTAAAAAAATGAGAAAAACCAAAAAAATCAAAAAAATCAAAAGAACCGACTAAAACCTAAACTGAAAAAAATGATTTTATGTTGGTTTGATTTGGTTTATAGTTTTAATAAACTGACATAATTGGTTTGATTTTTTTCCAATAGAAAACCAAACCAACCCGACCTATGTACACCCCTACATAAGTATAATTTTTCAAATATATCACAATTTATGGAAAATCATTTTTGTATAAAGCCTAACTCATATAGTAATAATAATTTTTTGATATAACTAAACTTTCTAACTCTACTAAATGTTAATAAATTATAAAACTCTTCTAAAGTAAATACATATATAAATACATTATAATTAATAAGATATTTCATAAATATTTAAATCATTTTAGAAAGAAAATAAAAATATATTTTTTTATCATATTTCAATGTAAATCAAATATTCCTGAATCACACGCAGTGATATAGGACAACTTTTGAACTTAGGATAATAAGCCTACAACAGGGGATTAAGAAAAATCGTAAACAAATGGGTTTTACATAGTCTATATGTATAAATCCTTTTAGCTCTTCAACTGGGAGTTGGGCTCCTAAAAATAACAAACTACTGTAATCATCCAATAGGCAATTCTCGAGCTAATATCCTCTATTTTGATATTAATTATAAGGGACTCCCCATGCATTATATCTTCCACAACCAAGCGTTTGAGATTTTGGCTACGCCAAAATTATCCCAAATTGAACTTCATTCAACTTCCTTATCATTTAATTTCTCTACTTTATCTTTCCACGATCTACTTCTACTGTTATTGGTTTCTTATTGTTGCAACCAAGCGCACACGCAGGTGTACGTGGTTTACCCATGTAATTTAGTGGACTTATGAAAATCCAAGTATCGATTCCATAAGGACTTGTGTTAGACAACTATATAATTCTAGTTCAACTATCAAAATTAAGCAGTGCTAAAGTAACCAAAAGAGTTTGAGAGTTATAAATTGAATGTTAAGTAAATAATATGGTAATTTAAAGGTTATTGAACAACAATGGGAGAAACCCAAGGCTACAACACTACGAACAATCATACTTAGATTCAGAACTTCATTGGTTTCATTAATTATCTTGGTTTTTGGCTCAAGGGGTTGATTATATGATTATGGTCTTCTAAACCTCAAATCAACTGTCTAACTTGGCCATACAAATACATCATTGAGCGGAGATGCAAGTACTAAACTAAACGCATTCATGTTTCATCCAGTAATTGAACCAAATAGGGTGTATTTGGTATATTCCTATCCTAAACACAAATTTTAACTTCAATTAATTGAAAGATTACAATCTTATTCCCAATATCTCACGTTCTATCCTATCATTTCTCTTTCCGGGCTCATAATAGAATTACGCGCTTATCCTAAGGGTCGTAAATCCTAAAGATAGTTAAAACAAGGACACAAGAACAATCAAAAATGATAATAAATAACCAACTCAATTAAGAAGCAAGAGTAATCACGTTCTTGGCCTTAATCCCAAAAATGGGTCTTTATCCTCTCATGGGCATACACGTAATCACGATAAATAAATCCATATTATAATACAACAATATGCTAAATTAAAGGAATTAAAATGCTAAATTAAAGGAATTAAAACCCTAATTTAAGCCTCATCATTCATGTATCACCAAGGTGTTTTCCAAACAAGGGAAGTGTCCTATTGATACTAGGCCAAAGTTTGCCGATTTGGACTAGCTTGCGTACCACGCTAATGTCGCACCATATAGGCAGCATGGCAGACCAAAAACACTGATGTATACTGTTTTGGACATTCCACAATGAAATAAAGGGTATTCCTTGCCCTTATCCTGGTTCCTAGGGTCCATGGCATGCCAATGAGTCCAAAGTTTCCAGAATTTGGGATGCTTTATCTGATGTATTTGTCCTTCAAGTCAAAGCTTTGTGGTGATATTTCCTCTTGATTTACTACTTTTAGAGCACCCATTTATTATATTGATAAACTCATAAAGCATATTATAATATCAAAAATCACAAATTAGAACTCAAAACTCAATCAAATCTAACACGATGAACTAGAATTGAACATAACTCAAGCTAAGAGTACTCATCTACTCGTTTGAAATTTAACTTAATATTTTGACTCTGAACTCATTATGACACACCTTAAACGTTAACATTACATAAAATAACATGTATATGCTCATTTATATATATATATTAGCTCATTAATCCCACGATAAGTCCTCAATACTATGTTAACTAAGGCCGGATAACAACATTTAGGTGCATAAATCCACCGAAGATTATCACCTCACACTTAAAGCCTTGGTATTCCATGAAAAAGTCATTACTTAAGCATCAATATCATGAAAAGACTCCAATACTACTACTATAATCAAGATACTCAAGCTAGTACTATAATTACTATACAGATAACAAGTTCTACACTAAGCATGTTGCATACACTTGAAACCTCATGAACACTACTACAAAACATCATAACCTCAAGTATTGACTCATTAAGTAGGAAAAATCATGCATATTACACAATCAAAGATATCGTACAAATCACCTTACTATTATAAAACATGTGTCTTCACAACAAAAGAGTTATCCACATTCGTTCACATAGATGCAACTTATCACAAGAATGGGTATAAGAATCAAATTACGCTCACTCTCCCCAGGAATTCATAAGTTAAACAAAATAAACTATAGGCTTGTCTTCGTTTAATACTCCACTAATATCAAAATGTTGAATCTTAGGATCAAGTAGGATTTTGAGGGATGTAAGGTCGGAGAAAGGACATGTAGGAACTATTTTGGCCAAGAATAGTGACTATCTTCCCGAAACATTTTCATACATCACACATACATTAACATTAGCCTCTAAAAAACCACACTTTTGACCACCTCTATCTTCCCATTTTCTTTTGTTCTGCCCTATCTCATTAAGATAAATCACAATTATTATATAAGGGGTATTCTTCATCGAATCTTGATCAAATTCTTTAACAATTTCTCTCTTTTTCATTACAAAAATCCCAACCACCACACATCACTTTTTTAACACCAATAGCTACTTTTGGGGGGTTTCACTTTCACCTTATCCCTCCTTATTTTCTTACTCCTTATTAAAATTAATTTTCAACTAAAATACTTAGGAGATTTAGATTAATTTATGTCAATTAATGAAGGGTAATTGGCTACATATAGGGATACCAAAGAATATAGACTAAAGGCTCAATGGGGCTAACTAGGATTAAACACAAAGGTAGATAAAAGAGAGGGTATATGAAATATGGTTACCAAAGAAATGCCTATATCATCTCCTAAACCGACACTCTTTATTTTGATTTGCACACACACAAGATAGGTTCTAGACATCAATATACAACAAGGAATACACAAAAACCTCACTCACATATGGCACATGCTCAAGTCAAGTAGGATCATTATAGAATCCAGAGAAAATAATAGCACAAATTCAACATTAAGCCAACAACATAAAAAATTCATAAACAAGAGACTTGCTGTCTCAAAAATAGTCTTTCGCATAGTCTACATGTATTTTACCACCAACACAACTTGCATCATGTAATCACATATAGCACTAACAAGAATATTCACTTACCTAACATAAAAATTTTAAAATTTACTCCTAAAAAAAAAGAAATACTAGGTTCAAAGAGCACCTCTATGGAAAAGAACAAAAAATAACAACCATAGGGTGGGTGAAGTGTGCACCTACTAAACTAACACCAACAACTAAAAACTAACAAACAAAAATATTTTAGTAAATTTTTCAAATTTACCCAAGAACTAGAAAACCACTAAGAATTAGATCCTAGAGCATCACTTTACCCGAAACCATGGGAATTTCCTTACCCCACACTTAAAAACATACTTTGTCTAGATATGAAACTTAAAAGTAAGGATACAAATATTACCTGAGGCATCTAGGCCTAGCTAGTAGCATCTTTGAACATCGAGAGGGTCTAGAGACCCCACACCTAATCTTTGCCATGCTCCTCAACTCAGGTGTTCGATACTCAAACTTCCCATCAACCTATGACTCAACAAAACCAAAAACTACATGAAGTAAAAACTGAAATACTATAATAAAATGCCTACCTTAACTTGGGTTGCCTCCCAAGAAGCGCCTGATTTAGTGTTGTGGCATGAATCACATCACTATATATTACCATATTCTTTTATCATTTTTCTCCTTCTAGGAACCATCTACTCACTTGTTTTAGACCTATTGAGTGTGAACTCTCAAGGTCTCCAACTTTCTCAATAATGGCCTGTTAAGTCTCCATAATCCTCATAACTTCAGGCTTAGGTGGTGACTTAGGAAACTCAATAAGACAGTTCAAAGAGGTCATTGGTGGTTTATGTTCCACCACCCCACATTTATCCACTTCTATAGTTTAATCATGCATAAATCTTTGTAGTGGGAAGGAGGATTAAGTAATTTCTAGAATTTAAAGACTACCTCATCATCATCCAATCTTATCTTATGAGTGACCACTCTCGTATCAACCAGTGCTTCTTTTCGACAAAAAATAGACATCCTAAGATGATCAGCGCCCTGCCATATGCATCATAGTAAAGAAAAATAAAATCAACATAGATAATAAACTTACCAACCTTGATGAGCACGTCCTCAATGTTTCCTTCAAGCTGGACTCTAGTTCAGTCAGCCATCTGAAGCACCACAGAGCATGGACTTGGCTTACCCAGATCTAGAGTATTGAATATTGATAAGGGCATCAAGTTTATACTTTCCCCTAAATCACTTAGAGCAGGGACCACATAACTATAATTAATTTGTATAGGGAGGGTAAAACTCCCTGGGTCCTTTAGCTTCTTGGGCATCTTTCTCATTACCACAAAACTACACTTCTCATTAAATGTCATAGTCTTAATGCCCTACAATTTAGTTTTGTTAGTCACCTCATCATTTAAGTACTTATCATACTTAGGCATTCTCATTAATACATCTAAAAGAAGAAGGTTAATGTGAAGTTCTCGAAACATGTCAAAGAACTTCTTGAAGCATGTATCCTCTTTGTCCTTTTTGAACCTCTGAGGGAATGGTGGTGGTGGTTATTCAACAACACACTTAACAACCTTTTCTTTTGGGTACTCAGACTTTCCTAAATTTTTAGCATCATTAACTTTATCTTGTTTTTTCTCTACCTGTTATGGGACTAACTCTGTATCAACCTCTTTATTTTTCTTAAGAGGCTTGTACACTCCTCAAGGTAGTTACCATAACTTGCATTGGATTTTCATTTTCACTTGTCAATCTAACTTGGAGCCTGGTATTCTATGCCTGTGCTAGTTGCCCCAACTGGGTCTTTAACTTTTTTTGTACAATTTGTTGATATATTATTTCAGTGGCCATTTCTTCTTACTTGGCTAAGATCTTATTAAAAGTACCTACTATATTACTGGGCTGCGTATTGTGTTTCTTCAAAAATTATTGATTCTAATTATTTCCCCATGCATAATAGGGCAGAGTTTACCACTTTTGGTTGTAGGCATTCACATAAGTTAGTTTTTGTACATAGCCTACAAAGTTTACAGACTCCGGGTTTGCCGCACATAAGTTTGTAAAATTAGCACTGTTGCCATAAATCTTAAACCAAGATGTTGTATGATGAAATGCAATTACCTGATCCTAAGACTAATTTACGCCTAATTTGCTAAATTGTGTCATCATCTGATTCTGAAGAGTAACCAATGGGGGGATTAGGTTATGACACTATAAACTTCAATCATTCTCCCATTCTTTTTCACTACACTTTTGGAAATATCGTCATACCAGTCCAAATTATCTTGTGCAATCTAGTTCAACAAGGTATAAAGATCATCAAAGGTTTTCTCTAACCTTGACCACCTACAACTGAATCTAACAAAATTTTCATAATATGTTCAAGTGCTTCAACAAAGTTGTAATTTAATACCTTATTGGACTGCTGGCGATATGGAAAGTCTTGGAGAAGAGATTTGAACCTCTCCCAAGCATGATAAAAGTTCTTATCTGGCTTCTTGTTAAAGATCAATATCTCATTGCATAATCTTACAGTCTTACCGGATAGGAAGAAACGGATGAGGAATTTCTGAGCTAAGTCATCCAATGTAGTAATAGACCATACCAGCTCCGTGTTAACCACTTCTTTGCTTTACCTAAAAGTATGATGGGTAAAAGTGTCAGCCTTATATAATTAGTAGATACCCTAGTGGGTTAAAAGTTTCACTGATCTCCAAAAATTTCTGTAAGTGAACCTGTGGATCTTTATGTGACAAGCTAGTACATTGACTATTGTTGTACAATATAATGACCCAATTTGCTGAACCGGAATGCTATACAGGGCTCATGACCCCGAAGGACCACAAGCTAACCCATGACTAATATTTGTACCTGTATACTATATAAGATAACATAATAATACTGAAACATGCACTAAAAGGCCGTAAGGGTCGATCATGAACATAACTGAATAATGTAATATCTATGTGGGGTAATACAATACCCAAAACAAAACTGAAGTCTAAAACATGATAGTCTGTATCTAGTCTGCATCTAGTCTAAAAGCCTCTACTGTTTGAAGAATCTGAATAAGGAGTTGATGGGATATGTCCCCAACTAACTCCAACTAATAAGCTAATCAATGAGATACTAGAAAATCATTATGTCCTCGAAGAATGAAGAGTCACTTCTACTCTGACTGCTGAATCTAGAATCTACTGCTTATATAGAACACGTGTCTCTGAACCTATGGTGTAACATAAAAAGAAAGCACCATAGCGCAAATACGTCAGTACAATAGAATGTACTGAGTATACATGTGAGGTAGGCTACATGTAAGGGTTTGCATTCTTGATCAATACTAACTGACTGTCTAACATAAACGTGAGAATAAATACATAAATACACAACTATAACTGTCAATGTGATAACATGATACTGATACCGTGGTAGCATGACTACTAAGTCTGAATAATGGTAACATGACATAACTGATAACATAGGTGACTATGTCTGACAGCCCTGAATCTGATGAAACTATCTGAGTTTAGTTCTATGTATGAGTTGACTGTATCTGACGGTCCTAAAATCTGAAGAACTATCTGAGTTCTATTATTGAGACTGATTGACTATATCTGAAAGTCTTGATTTTGTAACATGAAACCGTGGGAAGTAGTATCTAATTGACATGCCCCTAATATGCTATAATAGCTTAGCTGGGGTCCAATCTATTCCTGTATTGGAAGAGTATCAATACTGTGCACTGGTAAGCACAACATTTGAGTAACTCTCACATAACAAGTAACTCTAGCGAGAACAGTGGGAACCCTCACATAATAGGTTAAGCCACCTCATCTACCCAAGTATAGCAGGCTACGATACCTTAACCTATGTGGGCTATATAGTTCTGGAATGGAAGGATTTCTTCTAGGAATCACACCCTCGTATAATAGGTGTGTCCCCATCCTTGGGTTTACTCAGTTCTAATTCCTACTCCTATATGAATGGACACTGTACATGATTTACTGAACTGAACTGAGTTATTGAATTTTTGTGGCTGACAGAATACTACTAATATATGACAATTGACTGAGTCATGAGATCATGGAGATTTTCCTAAGTCATAAGACTATCTGAAGTCTAAGAGTTCATAGCTTAACCGAGAGTATCATGAAAATATGACATCGATCTAGGAACACAGCTAATATTTTGGGTACAGGTACCCCCAGGACTCGATGGAAGGAAACTTACAAAGCATAATTTACTTAAAGATTTGTCTATCATCGTAATACATACTACATTCATAGGAGCGTTTTGTAAAACATGTAATAGGAATGAACTTGCACATACATGGGGATTTCATGATATCTTGCTAGTTAGACAATATTCCTTCATCTAGGCATTTAATCAAATATATGACAGGCATGGTACATGTAAACATCATTATTCAATTCTACTTTCATCATTCAAGGTTTTAAATCTTAGGGTTGTATGAATCTATGGCTATAGTAATTAAACCCACATAGAAACTATCAAAAATCATGGAGTAGAATCCAATTTCATATTTATCAAACATGAACATGAGCAGCCAAAACATGAAAACATATAGAAAATCCATAACTTGAGTTTAGAAAAGGGATTCTTGAACTTCATGGATGAAAAGAGTCCACGAATGAACACTATGTATATCTTATTTCGTGATTTTATGAAGATTGATGGTGAAACCTTCTTGAAATTGGAACTTCTATGAAAACCCTAGCTTGAGTTCTTGAGAGTATTTGAGAAAAACATTAATATTTTGAGTGAATAAGGGCTAAATCCCGTGTTTGGAAGCTTATATAGGGGCGGGGGGAGGGGGGGGTAGGGGGAATTGACCCTTTTAACCCTGGACACGTAATTAATTGTTCAATAAAATTTTCTAAATTGGGCCCTTGGCGCGATATGGCGTAATCGTGTCGTGTCACTGGAAATTGACAATTGGGAAACTGCACGGTGGTGCGATACGGAACTATCGTATTACCACCTTTTCTACTACCTAGAAGTTTGGCACGACGTGCCAGTAATGCGAAGCAACACTAGAAATTAAGAATTTCCATTTGAGCTATCTTTGCGATACACTGAAGGCTCAAGTTAAACACTGTCTCACTAAAAAGGCTCTAACTCTTTGCTCGGGTGTCGGATTTGGGCGAATTATATATCAATGGAAAGATTATTCAATTTACCACGTGGTAGGAGGTGATAATTATGGAAATAACATATGTATAAGAATGAATTCTTATTTCAAAACAATTTCTAACATCCTTGAGATGATTTTCAAGCTATAAAAAAGCATGGGTATTATAATATCTCCTCCTTCAGGACATTTATCCTCGAATGAAAATGATTAAGAGGGAAAACAATGATATGAACATTAATAAATGGAACATGATCTCATTATGGACATGACCGACAAGCTGACATAACATGCTAAACATGTATATCTAATGCACACGTAACTGATTGATAAATGCATAACTGAAAATTCTGAAGAACTAAGTTTTCTCACAATGAGAATGCATGTCTAATGCATAACTATAGAACTGATCTGATACATGAATGCATGATTGAATATGTGGCAGTACTTAATAACAAGATTATTATGGGAATATGAACTTGAGATTGTATACTAAGTTAGTGATGTACACTAATCATGAAACTGAGTAAGTTTAAGGAGAACTGTTACATTGAGCTTGATATGAGTCGGCAGGGAAAAGGTCAGGGTACTTGGTACGTATATCTTCTTCTGCTTCCCAAGTAGCTCCCTCTACGAACTGATTTCACCAAAAGACTTTAACTAGAGGGACTTCTTTGCCCCATATAAGTCTGTAAAATTACCAATGTTGCCATAAATCTCAAACCAAGATGTGGTATGATGAAATGCATTCACCTAAGCCTAAGACTAATTTACGCCTAATTTTCTAAATAGTGTCATCATCTGATTCTGAAGAGTAACCAATTGGGGGCTTAGGTTATGACACTATTAACTTCAATCATGCCCCCATTCTTTTTCACTGCACTTTTGGTGATGTCATTATACCAGTTCAAATTATCTTATGCAATCTAGTTCAACAAGGTGTAAAGCTCATCATAGGTTTTCTCTAACCTTGACCACCTGCAACTGAATCTAACAAAATTTTCATATTATGTTCGAGTGCTTCAACAAAGGTGTGAGTTAATACCTTATTGGACTACTGGTGATATGAATAGTCTCAGAGAAAAGATTTGAACCTCTCCCAAGCATGATAAAAGTTATCATATGGCTTCTTATTAAAGCTCAATATGTCATTGCATAATCTTACAATCTTGTCAGATAGGAAGAAACGGATGAGGAATTTCTGAGCTAAGTCATCCCATATAGTAATGGACCCTATCGGCTCAGTGTTAGCCACTTCTTTGCTTTACCTAAAAGTAAGAAGGGTAAAAGTGTTAGCCTTATATAATTAGTAGATACCCTAGTGGGTTAGAATGTGTCACTGATCTCTAAAAATTTCTCTAAGTGAACCTATGGATCATTATGTGACAAACTAGTACATTGACTATTGTTGTACAATCTAACGACCCGATTTGTTGAACGGGAATGCTATACGATTCTCATGACCCTGAAGGACCACAAGCTAACCCATGACTGATATTTGTACCTGTATACTACATAAGATAACATAATAATGCAGAAACATGCACTAAAAGGCCATAAGGTTTGATCATAAACATAACTGAATAACGTAAAATCTATGTGGGGTAATACAATACCCAAAATAAAACTGATGTCTAAAATATGATAGTGTGAATCTAGTATGAAAGCCTCTACTGTGTAAAGAATCTGAATAAGGAGTTTATAGGGTATGTCCCCAACGAATTCCAACTAATAAGCTAATCAATGAGATACTAGAAAATCATTATGTCCTCGAAGGATGAGGACTCACTTCTACTTTGTCTGCTGAATCTAGAATCTACTGCTGATCTGGAACGCGTGTCTCTGAACCTATGGTGTAACATAAAAAGAATGAACCATAGCGCAGATACGTTAGTACAATAGAGTATACTGAGTATATATGTGAGGTAGGCTATATGCAAAGGTTTGCATGAATGATCAATACTAACTGACTGTCTAACATGAACGTGAGAATGAATACATAAACACGAAACTATAACTGACAATGTGATAACATGATATTGATGCTATATTAGCATGACTATTGAGTTTGGATACTGATAATATGACATAAATGATAACATAGGTGACTGTGTCTAATAGTCCTGAATCTGATCGAACTAACTGAGTTCCGATCTATGTCTGAGTTGACTGTGTCTGACAATCTAGAAATCTAAAGAACTATCTGTGTTCTATTACAGAGACTGATTAACTATATCAGACAGTCCTGATTCTGTGACATAAAACTGTGGGAAGTAGTATCTAACTGACATGCCTCTAAAGTGCTATGATAGGTGAGCTGGGGTCCAATCTATGCCTTGATTGGAAGAGTGTCAATACTATGTACTGGTAAAGACAACACGTGAGTAACCCTCATATAACAGGTAACTTTAGCGAGAATCGTGGAAACCCTCACATAATAGGTTAAGCCACCTTATCTACCCAAATATAGAAGGCTACAATATCTCAACCTATGCTGGCTATATAGTTTTGGATTGAAAGGATTGCTTCTAGGAATCACACCCTCGTATAATAGGTGAGTCCCCATCCTTGGGTTCACTAGGTGCTAATTCCTACTCCCATCTGAATGGACACTGTATATGATTTACTGATTTAAACTGAGCATGGACTGAGTTACTGAATTTCTGTGGCTGACGGAATACTACTAATATCTGACAACTGACTGAGTCATCAGATCATGGAGATTTTCCTAAGTCATAAGACTATCTGAAGACTACGAGTTCATAGCTTGAATGAGAGTATCATAAAAACATGACATCGATCTAGGCACACAGCTAATAATTCTGGTACAAGTACGCCTAGGACTCGATGAAAGGAAACTTACAAAGCATGATTTACTTGAAGACTTGACTATCATCATAATACATACTACATTCAGAGGAGCATTTCTTAAAACATGTAATAGGCATGAACTTGAACATACATGGGGATTTCATGATATCATGCTAGTTAGACAATATTCCTTCATCTAGGCATTTAATCAAATATATAACAGGCATGGTACATGTAAACACCATTATTCAATTCTAATTTCATCATTCAATGGTTTAAATCTTAGGGTTGCATGAATCTATGGCTATAGTTATTAAACCCATATAGAAACTATCAAAAATTATGGAGTAGAATCCAATTTCACATTTATCAAACACGAACATGAGCAGCCAAAACATGAAAACATATAGAAAATCCATAACTTGAGTTTAGAAAAGGGATTCTTGAACTTCATGGATGAAAGGAGTCCATGAATGAACACAATGCATACCTTAGTTCATGATATTGTGAATATTGATGGTGAAACCTTCTTGAAATTGAACCTTCTATGAAAACCCTACCTTGTGTTCTTAAGAATATTTGAGAAAAACATTAATATTTTGAATGAATAAGGGCTAAATATCATGTTTGGAAGCTTATATTGGGGGAGGGGGGGAATTAACCCTTTTAACCCTAGACACATAATTTAATTGTTCAATAAAATTTTCCAAATTGGGTCCTTGGCGCGATGCGGCGTTATCGCGCCGTGTCCCTGGAAATTGACAATTGGGAAACTGCATGGTGGTGCGATGCGGAACTATCACGTTGCCACATTGTCTGCCTCCTGGAAGTTTGGAATGACGTGCTAGTATTGTGGAGCAACACTGGAAATTGACAATTGCCATATCTTCGCGATGCACTGAAGGCTTAGGTGAAACACTGTCTCACTAAAAAAGCCCTAACTCTTCGCCTGGGTGTTGGATTTAGGTGAATTATATATCGATGGAAAGCTTATTCAATTTTCCACGTGTTAGGAAGTGAGAATTATGGAAATACCACATGTATAATAATGAATTCTTATTTCAAAGCAATTTTTAACGTCCTTAAGATGATTTTTGAGCAATGAAAAGCATGGGTATTACAATATCTCCCCCTTAAGAACATTCATCCTCAAATAAGACTGACTGGGAGGGGAAATAATGAGCTGAACATGAATAAATAGAATATGATCTCATGATAGACGTGACAAACAAGCAGACATAACATGCTATAATATCTCCCCCCTAAGAACATTCATCCTCGAATAAGACTGACTGAGAGGGGAAACAATGAGCTGAATATGAATAACTGGAATATGATCTCATGACGGAAGTGACCGACAAGCTGACATAACATACTGAACAGACATATTTGATGCATGCGTAACTGAGTGATAAATGCATAACTGAAAGTTTTGAAGATCTAAGTTTTCTCATAATGAGAATGCATGTCTGATGCATAACTATATAACTGATCTAATATATGAAAGCATGACTGAATATGCGGTGGTACTTGATAACAAGATTATCATGGGAACATGAACTTAAGACTGAATACTAAGGTAGTGATGTACACTAATCAACAAATTGAGTAAGTTTAAGGAGAACTGTTACCTTGAGCTTGATCTGAGTCGGCGGGGAAAAGGTGAGGGTGCTTGGTACGCATATTTGCTTCTGCTTCCCAAGTAGCTCCCTCTAGGGACTGATTTCGCCAAAAAAGTTTAACTAGAGGGTCATCTTTGTTACACAATCTACAAGTCTGATAGACTAGGATTTCAACTAGAATCTCTTCATAAGAGAGGTTGTTCTGAACATCAATGCTGTGAATAGGGACTACAATTGATGGGCCACCTATACACTTCTTGAGCAAAGATACATGACAGACTGGATGAACAAAGGCTAGATCTAAAGGCAATTCGATTTCAAAATCTACCTTACCAAAATGACTGAGAATTTTGAAGGGACCAACATATCGGGGATTGAGTTTTCCCTTCTTGCCAAATCTCTTCACTCACTTTGTAGGAGAGATCTTAAGGTAGACATAGTCACCAATCTCAAACTCAAGATCTTTTCTACGAACATCTGTATAAGACTTCTATCGGCTCTAATCAGCTCAGAGTCTTTCTCTGATCAACTGGACTTTCTCTAAGGCATCAAATACCAAGTCAGGCCCTATGACTGAGGCTTCACTAACTTTGAACCAACCAATCAGAGATCTACATCTCCTACCATAGAGAGCTTCGAATGGAGCCATCTGAATACTGGAATGATAGCTATTGTTATATGCAAACTCAAGCAAAGTTAAGTGGTCATCCCAACTACCTTTGAAATCAATTACACACGCCCTTAGAATATCTTCTAGAGTCTTAATAGTCCTTTCTGCTTGACCATCTATCTAAGGATGAGAGTTTATACTGAGCTAAACTTAGGAACCAAGAACATTTTAGAATGGTTTCCAAAAATGAAAGGTGAACTAGGTACCCCTGTCTGAGATAATTGATAACAGAACACCGTGCAATCCGACTAGTTCCTTGATGTAGAGGTTGGCATAATCCTTGGCTGAATAAGAGGTATGAAATTGAAGGAAAAGAGCTGATTTGGTCATTCTGTCTACAATAAACCAGACTGAATCATGCTGATGATGAGTTCGAGGTAAACCCATCAAGAAGTCTATGTTTGCAACTTCCCACTTCCAATTAGGAATAATAAACTCCTGCATAGACCCACTAGGCTTCTGATGCTCTACCTTAACTTGCTAACATGTAGAGTACTTAGCCAAAAACTTTACAACATCTCTTTTCATCCCACTCCACCAATAGATTTCCCGCAAATCGTGGTACATCTTAGTGGCCCCTGGATGAATAAAGTAACACGCACCATGCGCTTATGTAATAATTCCCTGCCTTAAGTCATCTATATCTAAAACACGGAGATGACCCTGTAAACGTAGAACAACATCTTCCCCTAGGGAGAAAACCTCTATTTTCTAATTTTGAACTGACTTTTTAGCTTGACAAGGCTAGGATCCTTATCTTGCTTTTTTTTTCACCTCAGAAACTAGAGATGACTCAGAATTACTCTGAACACATACACCGCTCTCTAAAGAGTCAACTAAGAAAACGCCTAGTCTGGAAATCTAGTGGACTTCCTGGACTAACTTCTTCTTACTATCATCAACATGAGAAATACTACCCATGAATAGTCCACTGAGAGCATCGGCCATTACGTTAGCCTTGCCCGGATGATAGAGGACGCATATGTCATAATCTTTTAAGTGCTCTAACCATCTTGTCTGATCAAGATTGAGATCTTTTTGAGAAAAGACACACTGAAGGCTCTTATGATCTATGAAGACTTCCACATGAACTTTGTAGAGATAATGCCTCCAAATTTGTAAGGCAAATACTATAGCTGCTAACTCAAGGTCATGAGTAGGATAATTCTTCTCATGGGGTTTAAGCTATCTGGAAACATAGGATATGACCTTACTATGCTACATAAGGACACAACCTAAACCCACTCTAGATTTATAACAATATATTACAAAATCATCTGAACTATCTGGTAATGCTAGAACTAGAGCTGAGGAGAGTCGAGTCTTTAATTCTTGAAAACTCTACTCTCAAGGATCTAACCACTAAAACTTAACTTTCTTTTGAGTCAATCTGGACATAGGGGCTGTAATAGAAGAAAATCCCTCAACAAACCATTTGTAATAGCCAGTCAGACCCAAGAAACTCCTGATATCTGATGGAAAGATAGGGTGAGACCAGTTCCTTCTCGCTTAGGTCTTTTAAGGATATACTCTAATGCCATCACCAGAAATAAAATGGCCAAAGAATTCTACTAATCTTATCCAAAAATCGGACTTACTAAATTTGATGAATAATTGATAATTTCTGAGAGTCTAGAGTACTATTCTGAGATGGTCTGCATAATTGTGCTCAATGCAGGAATAGACCAGAATATCATCTATGAAGACTACGATGAGCATGTCCAAGTACTACTTCAAAACTCAATTTATCAAGTCAATAAAAGCGGCTGGGGCATTGGTAATACCAAATGACATAACTAGAAATTCAAAGTAACCATACCACGTACGGAAAGCTGTCTTTAGGATGTCACATTCTCTAACTCTAAGCTGATGATAGCCGAATCTGAGGTCTATCTTAGAGAAATAACTAGCACCCTGAAGTTGGTCAAAAAATTCATCGATTCTGGGAAGAGGTTACTTGTTCTTGATCGTAACCTTATTGAGTTTATGGTAATCAATGCACATTCTGAAAAAACCATCTTTCTTGTGCATGAATAAGACTGGTGCGCCCTACAGGGAAAAACTAGGTTTGATGAATCCCTTATCTAAGAGATCCTTCAACTGTTCTTTTAGTTTCTTAAGTTTTGTTGGTGCCATTCTGTATGGTGAAATAGAGATAGGCTGAGTGTCTGAAAGAAAATCAATACCGAAGACTATTTCCCTTTTGGGAGGAATTCCTGAGAGATCTTCAGGAAAGAAATCTGAATATTTATTTACTACTAGGACTGATTCGATACTGGGAACCTCGGAACTGAAATCTCTAACATAAACTAGATGATTGATACACCCCATAGATATTAATTTCCTTTCCTGAAGGTAGGAAACAAGATGACCACTGAAAGCGGATACACTACTCTTCCACTCTAAGATGGGTTCTTTCAGGAACTAAAACTAAACTATTCTATTTCTGTAGCCGACTGTCGCATAGAAGGAATGAAGCCAATCCATGCCGAGAATGACATCAAAATCAGTCATCTCTATTTTGACTAAGTCTACTGAAGTGACTTTATAATATATCATAATCAGGTAGTTCCTGTATACCCATCGAGATATGATGGCTTTATCCACTGGGGTAGAGACTGAAAAGGGCTCTGCTTGAATTTCGGGACTAACTCTGAAATCAACAGCTATATAAGGAGTAACAAAATACAAGGAAGCTCCTGGATCTAGAAAAGTGTAAAAATGCATATGAAAGATATGTAACATACCAGTAACTACATCAGGAGAACTTTCCTGATCCTATTGAGTATAAAAAGCATAGAGACGATTTGGGCGTTACCTACTAGTAGCACTGGAAGTAGCACCCTACTGATTGGGGCGACCAGACTAAGCTGAGAAGCGATTCTATTAACCTTGAGAACCTAGCTAAGGATAGTCTCTAACTTTGTGGCTAGACTTGCCACAAGCAAAACAAATGCCACTACCCACTCTAAAAATACCCTGATGGTGCTTACCGTAATTTTGGCAAAGAGGATAGGTGTAGGCACTGCTAACACTGTCCTAGGACTTAGAGCCTGGCGCTCTATCTTTGTTACCCTCTCTGAACATAGGAACTAGAGCACTAGCTATAGAAGGGGCTGTAACGGATGACTTAGGAAAAAACTGGGAATGGTTTCCTCTTTCTGACTTAGGCTGAGTGAAGTTGAAACTACCTGTCTTCGTTCTCTTATTCTATTTATCCCTCTGCTGAATCTTCTGCTCCTTTATCTACTGAGCATGAGTCATAAGCCTGTCTAAGGTCATGTTACTATTTAGCATGGTGGATCTACACTCATTAACCACGCTGTTGTTCACCCCTAAAGCAAACTTTTGCATTTTGGCTCTACCGTCTGCAACTACATAAGGGGCATATCTGGCTAATTAAGTAAACTTTAGAGAATACTCTTTCACCAACATATTTCCCTGCCTGAGGTTGATGAACTGTAGAACCTTAGCTTCTCTAAGCTCTTGAGAAAAGAATCTATCTAAGAATGCAACGACAAACTCCTACCACTCTATAGGACCTACATCATCTACCCTTTTAGACTTCCACTATTTATACCAAGTACGAGCCACATCCTGCAACTGATATGAAGCTAGCTCAACACTCTCAACTGTAGTCACCCCCATGATGTCTGTAACTTTCTAAACTTGATCAATGAAATCTTGAGGTTCTTCATCAATATTAGACCCAAGGAATGTTAGAGGATTCATTCGGGTGAAGTCCTGAATCCTCGCTGTAGCTGCGTTGGCCACTGGGTTGGCCAAAATAAATGTTGGCCATTCATTATGAGAAGCAACTGATTGATCAAGATTGGTAAAGGTAGTTTTGAAATCCACATGAGAAACATGATCCCCCAAAGGTTTTTTGGGATAAGGGGCTGTCTAATTTCTTCTCTTAGGAGACCAGTTCTGAAATAAAGAGAAGAAGCGGATTAGACTGAGAGACTAAATTGTGATTATTCTTACTGGCACATCATGAATACTTAAAGAAGGGAAACTATTCTTAAACATCTCATAGCCTCTTGCACATAAATATCGCACGCAACATACCCATGAACAAGACTCTAATAGATGTGGCTTTCAGACTTCGAAGGACTCTATTGAACCTGGCTTTGATGCTAAGTATGTAACGACCCAATTTTCTAAACCAAAATGCTACACAGTGTTCATGACCCCAAAGGACCACAAGCTAACCCATGACAGATATCTATATCTATATACAACATAAGATAAATAATAATGCGAAAAGATGCACTGAAAGGCCATAAGGTTAGATCATGAACATAAATGAATAACTTAATATCTCCGTGGGGTAATAGAATACCCAAAACAAAAATAAAGTCTAAAATATGATAGTCTGTATCTAGTCTGTATTTAGTCTAAAAGCCTCTACTGTCTAAAGAATCTGAATAAGGAGTTGATGGGACATATCCCCTACTAACTTCAACTAATAAGCTAATTAATGAGATATTAGAAAATCATTATGTACTCAAAGGATGAGGACTCACTTCTACTTTGACTGTGAATCTGAAATCTACTGTTGATCTAGAACTCGTATCTCTGAACCTATGTTGTAACATAAAAAGAAAGCACCATATCACAAATGCGTCAGTACAATAGAATGTACTGAGTATACATATGAGGTAGGCTATATGCAAGGTTTTGAATGCATTATCAATACTAACTAACTGTCTAACATGAACATGAGAATGCATATATAAATACGCAACTATAACTGACAATGTGACAACATGATACTGATACCGAGGTAGAATGACTACGGAGTCAAGATACAGATAACATGACATAACTGATAGAATGGATGACTGTGTTTGACAGTCCTAAATTTGATAGAACTAAGTTCCATTCTATGTCTAAGTTGACTGTGTCTGATTGTCCTGAAATCTAAAGAACAATCTTAGTTCTATTACTGAGATTGATTGACTCTATCTGACAGTCCTGATTCTTTAATATGAAACTATGAGAAGTAGTATCTAACCAGTAAGCCCTAAATATGATATAATAGCTGAGCTGGGGCCCAATCTATAAAACTGCGCCGCTAGTATGGACAACATATGAGTAACCCTCATATAACAGGTAAATCTAGTGAGAATGGTGGAAACCCTCATATAATAGGTTAAGCCACCTCATCTACCCTTATATAGCAGGCTATGATGTCTCCACCTATGCTGGCTATATAGTTCTAGAATGCAAGGATTGCTTCAAGGAATCACACGCTCGTATAACAGGTGAATCCCCATCCTTGGGTTCACTAGGTGCTACTTCCTACTCCCATCTTAATGGACACTGAACATGATATACTAAACTGAACTAAGCATGGACTGAGTTACTGAATTTCTGTGGTTGACAGAATACTATTGGTATCTTACAACTGACTGAATGATGAGATCATGAGGATTTTTCCTGAGTCATAAAACTATCTGAAGTCTAAAAGTTCATAGCTTGACTGAGAGTATCGTGAAATCATGACATGTATCTAGGCATACAACTAATATTTTGGTTACAAGTACCCCTAGGACTCGATGAAAGGAAACAGACATAGCATGATTTACTTAAAGACTTGACTATCATCATCATACATACTACATTCATAGGAGAATTTCATCAAACATGTAATAGGCATGAACTTGTACATACATGGGGATTTCATGATATCATGCTTAGACAATATTCCGTCGTCTAGGTATTTAATCAAACATATGACAGGCATGGTACATGCAAACATCATTATTCAATTCTAATTTCATCATTCAAGGGTTTAAATCTTAGGATTGCATGAATCTATGGCTATAGTAATTAAACCCACATAGAAACTATCAACAAGCATGGAGTAGAATCCAATTTCACATTTATCAAACATGAACATGAGCAGCCAAAACATGAAAACAAATAGAAAATCCATGACTTGAGTTTAGAAAAGGAATTTTTGAACATCATGGACGAAAAGAGTCCATGAATGAACACTATGCATACCATAGTTTGCGATTTCATGAATATTGATGGTGAAACCTTCTTTAAATTGAACCTTCTATGAAAATCCTAGCTTGAGTTCTTGAGAATATTTGAGAAAAACATCAATATTTTTGATGAATAAGGGTTAAATCCCGTGTTTGTAAGCTTATATAAGGGGAAAATTGACCCTTTTAACCCTGGATACATAATTTAATTTTTCATTAACATTTCCCGAATTGAACAATTGGCGTGACGCGGCGTTATCGCATCGTGTCACTAGAAATTGATAATCGGGAAACTGCACGGTGGCGCGATACAGAGCTATCGCATTGCCACCTTGTCTATGACCTGGAATTTTGGCGCAATGTGCCAGCATCCTGGATAAATGTTGTAAATTGACAATTGCCATTTGAGTTATCTCTGCGATACGCTAAAGGCTCAGGTCAAAGACTGTCTCAATAAAAAGTCTCTAACTCTTCGCCCAGGTGCCGGATTTGGGTGAATTATATATCGATGAAAAGCTTATTCAATTTCCCACATAATAGAAAGTGAAAATTATGGAATTACCACATGTATAATAATGAATTATTATTTCAAAGCTGCTCCATATTCTGTTTCAACTCATAGCTTCCTTCTACAGTGGGTATGCAAATGTCGGAGGTAACATTAGTCACAAGTGGGATTTCCACATCAAGAATTATCCTGCGGGCTGGTGGATCTTAAACAAGGGTGCAAGAATAACTTCTTCTTTGAAAATTTAAGGGATTCGATAGATATGGAATTTTTCTGTCCTCTATTGGTGAAAGCATTGCTCGAGTTTGGGATATGGATCAACAAAATCTCTATCCCTTTTACTCTTGATTTTCAATTTTTATAGCACCCATTTATCATATTTATCAACTCACCAAGCATCCTATAACATCAAAAACCACAAATTAGAGCTCAAAACTGAATCAAATCCAACACGATGAATGAGAATCGATCATAGCTCAAGCTAAGAGTACTCATCTTTTTATTTGAACTTTAACTTAATGTTTTGAATCCAAAATCATTATTAAAGAACTTAAACATTAAAATTACATAACTTCACACTTATATGCTCCTTGTATATATATTAGTTTATTAAGCCCACGAGAAGTCCTCAAAACAAAGCTAACTAAGGTGGGATAACAATACTTAGGTGCATAAATCCACCTAAAATCACTTGCTAGAGTTAGCTGAAGTTTAGAAAAGTTTATTCCATTAAACCTGAGCTTTAAATTTCTAGGTCAATTTAATATTTAAACTTCTAATTACTATTTCACCGATCTCTATTTCTCTTTGTAACTACCCAAAACATTGTAATGTGTAAGAACGTTTTACAAAATTCTTATGATGAATAAAATGCTTCTAATGGGCCTAGGGGGATTTATATTATGGTGGAAAATAGGGCCTAAAATAGTTGGGCCAAAAATCAGTCTACAACCTACCACTAAAACGGTAGGCTAGTCACTATAGAGGTATTGCACTATAGTGGTAACCCGACAGTAGCAAGCCTGAGGTAATTTTTAAACCATTTTTATTTTATTTCCTTTGGTCACCTTATTCCCTGAAAAACCTTGAATAATTTCCACCTCTATAGCTATGATATTTCAAATTCCAAGCATTATGAAGGAAGTTTTAAGCCTCACTCGGTGGGAACCTGACAAAACAAGACACTTAGAACTTGTAGGACAAATCTCTCCTTTCAATAGAAGTATGTTATTTGTATGATGTGGGCTATGGTTTAATTTGTAGTAGACTCATATTAGTTTCAGGTAATACTTATAGTTGATTGAATATTTCATATCTAGACCTACAGCATGGAGTTTGGATTTATTAGGACTTAGGGCATGGTGTTGGATGGATGAAAATGATAAAAATCTAGATAGTTTATAATAGTGTTATAAGTAGTGGTTGTACTCCATTGATGTGATGTTCATGGCATGAAAAGGGTTGAATTAGTGAGAATCTTGACTATTAGAGTGAAACCATGCTTATATGTATGGTGGGTTAAGGATAGTAAAAAGGGAGAACAAAAGCAATTTACGTTGATTGAAAGTACTTTTAGTAATCTAGATAGCTATGTCTTGCATTAAGTAAGTTTAATAAAACATAATATGGAGTAGGATTTAGTAGTTTCCCCGTGAGTTTTAGGTGACCTATAAGACAAATTGAACAATTAGGATTGCTTAGGGGACAACCTAAATACAAGGCATATATCAGGGTAGATAAATTGGTAAGTGTTGTAGAACAATAAAGGTAATATTAGTAAGGTCAAGTATGAATATCCCAATAGAAGTATTTAATAAAGAATTGAGTACAATCTAGAAATATGACTGTGTTATAGATAGAGTGGGTTAGCAAGGGCATCCTGGTACAAGCATTATGGTCTATAAGAGGGGTGGGTATACATGATTATGTAAATGTATGTTCCTAGTAATATATACTAAAATAAGATTGGTGCCTCTTTGATTACATGTGAATTGAGTGATTGTGATTGTTTTTGGGCACTGCTTATGACTATTGACTATATTGTATGTGCTTACACATTAATATGGTGGAGGAGAGATATTGAGGATATTGATGATTTTATTAATATCATGGTGTTTATGATGATGTTGATGAGATTGAGTAGAGAAAGAGACAGTGTGCACATCTTGTATTCATTCATATTCCTTGAACATTCAATTATGCTTAAATATTGATGTTGGTTCCTTGATTATCCCAAACTATTGTCAATATTGATGGAGTATGGTATCAGAATATGAGTATAAGATATGTCTTGGATTATAGATATATATTATTCCTCTATGTATAAAGTAATATATGTTATAGTGCTTATTTTCCCTAAGTATATAATTACACAAGTGTCTTATACCACCTCATAAAATTGTAGATATTGTAAGGGTCCCACCCTGGTAAACCTCATAGAAAATTTTATTAGTTGGATACTCAGGGGAATTGGGTCAATTAAGTAGTGCCCCAAAAACAAAGATAATAAGGTTAGTAGGATGCTCTAAGGTGAGTTAGAATAGATGGTGAAAGGATAAAGATATACAAAAGTGTTAAATGGAAGGTAAGTCACAGAGATGCTAAAATTGTGGTGCTAGTAGTTTAATAATTTGGGAATTAGACACAAAAATTTTACTTGATGTTATGATTCATCGTATTTACTATTATTGTTATTTACTTCTAATCCTTATTGGTTGATGATGCCTACTAGGACATATGGTTATATTAGTTCTACAATTACTATATCTCTAGTTAGGGATGTAGCCATGGTGCAGGTCAGTTGGAGATTTTATAGCGGCAAAGGTGATCTCTCTAGCACAACTCCAGTCCGATCAATCTTACATATAAGTTGGGCCTTAAAGTATATTGTTCCTTGTCTAGTGCTCTTGCAACCTCATTTTTGGAGATTCATTATTGATTATTTTTCATATTGCTTTTATGTATAATCAGTATTAAACCAAGGATGTACAAATTAATTGAATAAAAAATATTTGAATAAGAACTATTTTAACTTCCATATAAAATAGCAAGGGTTCTCCTATCAAGAGAAGAATTAGGTAGGTGCCTACACAATTCATGGCTTGGATTGTGATAAGATGGTATCAAATACCAAGTTACTGGTCACCTGTACTAAATCAAATATTGTGTAGAGTTCTATGGATAGATGTGTTGACGTCCACATTAAATCTATAGGAGGCTATGAGGCATCTAGGAAACTATTTCACTTTTTTCTTTCTTGTCGTGTCATCTCAATATTGCCACCTTGGTTGAGCCCAATTGGTATCTAGTATATTCTAATTGGTATCTCGACCATGAATATAGGAACTATATGGCCCCAATTGGTATCGTTTAACGTTGAAAGGTTGGAACCAAATGTTCCATCTAGTAGAGGCCAATAAGATGTTTAGAAAGTTGCATTATTACGTTGTGAAATTCGCTCGATATTGTGTTCAATAATTGATCTTTAAGTTTTTGGTTGTGGTATGATAAAATAAGACTCGTACTGCTTATGAGAATGTTTATTTCTTTATCATAATGTTACCTAGTTGTTAGATTGTCAAACTTCTTAAGTACAAAAGTTTATTGTGTATGATGAGTTGGATGATGCGTGGCCAAGGGATCTGAAGATCATGGGATCGATATGATCTTAGGGTGTATCTTAATTTCCATGACTTGAGGCATACCTAATCTTACCATGATTTGAAGTATCTCTTAATTTTTAACTAAATACTAATGAACTACCAAGGTGCCTTATTATTTTTAGAGACATCACATGTTTGATACGGAACTTCAGATGGAAAAATGTAAAAATATGTTAGAGTTAATCATGTTAAAAAGTTAGATTCACTCATGACAGTTTGGTTGCAATTTAATCACTCTAAACATTAAAAACTATGAAATGTGAGAGTTAGATATTGTAACAATGTTTAAGGGATAGTATAGTGTAAGAAAGACCTTGAAGAAATTAGTAAAAAGGAAAAAAGGCGAAACCCTTAGAGGCTATCATTGCAGCAGAACTTTTACTGTTACAGCGATTCTAAATAGTAGTCACTGATTTCCCTTATTTTGTGATGTGGCAATCATCATAAAAGCAACACTGTATTCATGATATCCAAACATAGAAATCATTTTCAACACTCTTTATTAGCTAAAATGATTATTATTAAAGGTGTGGGAATGATAGATATCCTAAAGAGCAAAGAAAATAAAAAGAGTAATTATTTGTTACAAGGCCTAAACAGGGAAATCCAAATATAAATAGATAAAACACAAAATGGGAGGGGGTATCTAATTATTGGCATTGTCACTGAGGGTCGAGGTGTCTAAATCCTCCTCCTCCATCTTGCTATGGAATAAAAAACCATAACATATTTCTTCATTATCTTTGGGAGTTGTTTGGTGGCTGAGGAACACTTGAACATTACCTACACAACCTTCTATATCCTCACCAATATTCTATCCTAAGATCCACATTTCTTCTTCTCCTCATCAACCTCTATTTATATCTTAGCATAGGCTTGTATATAGAGTTCATGTAGATGTCTTCACAGACTATAAAAGCCTCCAGTATATATTTTCCCAGAAAGATCTCAATCTTCGCCAGAGAAGGTGTTTAGAGCTCTTGAATGATTATGACATGAGTGTTCTTTATCATCCGGGCAAAGCCAATATTGTGGCTAACACTCTCAGTCGACTCTCCATGGGTAGTATTTCTCATATGGAGGATAGTAAGAAAAAGATGGCTCAGGAGATCCATCAGCTTGCCAGACTAGGCGTTCGCTTAGTCGATTCTTTAGTGGGTGGTGTATGTGTTCATAGTAGTTCAGATTCATCTCTAGTTTCTGAGGTGAAGGAGAAATAAGACTGGGATCCTAGCCTTGTCAAGCTCAAAGAGTCAGTTCAGAATCAGAAAGTCAAGGTTTTCTCCTAAGGGGGAGATGGTGTTCTTCGTTGTCAGGGTCGTCTATATGTTCTAGGTGTAGATGAATTGAGGCAGCAAATTCTTACTGAAGCACATGGTGCGCAATACTCTATTCATCAAGGGGTCACTAAGATGTACCACGATATGCGGGAGATCTATTGGTGGAGTGGGATGAAGGGAGATATTGTAGAGTTTGTGGCTAAGTGCTCTACATGTCAGCAGGTTAAGATAGAGCATCAGAAACCTAGTGGTTCCATACAAGAGTTCACCATTACAACTCAAAAGTGGGAAGAAGTTAACATGGACTTCGTGATGGGTTTGCCTAGAACTCGTCATTAGAATGATTCAGTCTGGGTCATTATAGATAGAATGACCAAGTCAGCTTATTTTCTTCCTGTTCCGTCGAGGATTATGCCAAACTCTATATCTGGGAGTCAGTCAGATTACACGGTGTTCCACTATCTATCATCTCAGACAGAGGTACCCAGTTCGCTTCTCACTTTTGGAAAGCATTCCAAAAGGGTCTCGGTACCTAAGTCCATCTCAGCACAACATTTTATCCTCAAAAAGATGGTCAAGTAGTGAGGACCATTCAGACTCTTGAAGATATGCTAAGGGTGTGTGCAATTGACTTCAAGGGAAGTTGGGATGACCACTTGCCTTTGATTGAGTTTGCATACAACAATAGCTATCATTCTAGTATTCAGATGGCTCCATTTGAAGCTCTCTATTGTAGGAGATGTATATCTCCGATTGGTTGGTTCGAAGTTAGTGTGGCCTCAACATAGGTCCTGACTTAGTATTCGTCGCCTTAAAGAAAGTTCAGTTGATTAGATAGAGACTCTAGGCTGCTTAGAGCCAACAGAAGTCCTATGCAGATGTTTGTAGAAAGGATCTTGAGCTCGAGGTCAATGACTATGTCTATCTTAAGATCTCTCCCATGAAGGGAGTGAAAAGGTTCGGGAAAAAAGGGAAACTCAGTCCCCGGTATGTCGATCCCTTTAGAATTCTTTGTCGCTTCGTTAAGGTAGCTTATGAGCTTGAGTTGCCTTCAGATCTAGCCTCAGTCCATCCAGTCTTCCATGTCTCTTTGCTAAAGAAGTGCATAGGTGACCCAGCAGTTGTTGTCCCTATTCAAAGCATCGACATTCAAAATAGCCTCTCTTATAAAGAGATTCTAGTCGAAATCTTAGATTATCAGACTGTAGATTGAGGAACAAAGAAGTCCCTCTAGTCAAGGTTCTATGGAAAAATCAGTCTCATGAGGGAGCTAATTGGGAAGCAGAAGCAGATATGCGTACCAAGTATCCTCACCTCTTCCCCGCCAATTCAGATCAAGCTCAAGGTAACATTTCTCCTTAAGCTTATTAAGTTTCATGTTCATGTTTCCAGTACAAACTTGGTACCTATTAACCGTTTCATACTCAGTCATGTATTCATGTGTCAATTGTCTGTGCATTTGATATGCACGAGTTTAGTATGTTTAGCATATCAGTTATGAGATCAAGTTTTAGTTCTTCATGTTCATTTTAGGTTCTATTGTCTTGTATCCCTTCTTTGTAAATTCTCATTTGAGGACAAATATTCCCAAGGGGGAGATATTGTAATACCCCACATGTTTCTAAGCTAGGAAGTGAACAAGTATTCCTACATATGAAATCTCCTATCCTGTGATTCATACTTGAGTACATGATTTATCATGAATATCCTAGTGATAGGATAGCTTATGATGCATTAAGCATGCTCATATGAGTCACTTAAGGTAATGCAAGCTAAGAGTTTTTGAATCTATTAAGTTTTAGTGTTTGATTTTCCAAGGGTCATCTTTTAACGAATATAACTCGATTTTAATATGGCTTTTTGTCTGATTTATACCCACCAAATTGTAGAGAATCGAATTAGCTTTCCAAAGATACCAATTTTGCCTTAATCGAATACCCGAGTGAAAAGTTATGCCTATTTTCGTGAGAGACAATAAGCATAGGCGATCACTTGGGTGCCGCCTAAGTCAATTCTAGGTGTCAAAAACACTCCATCTTTAGTTATTTTAAACGTAATTAAGTCTTTAAATACTTCTTACATGTCCCTAAACTTAACCCTATGAAATATATATCTTCTAAACATACTGCAACCCTATTTTCATCTCAAAGCTCATCAACCAAGAGAACTAAAGGAGAAAAACAACTTGGGTGGCATAATTAAGCTTGAAGATCCGATTTCAAGAAAATTCCTTCATCAATCATCAAGAATCTTCCTTCTAAGGTATGCGTAGTGTTCATCCACGGATTTCTTTCGTCCGTGGAGTTCAAGAATCAATCTTTAAAATACAAAAGCTTGGTTGATTGTGGTGATATGATCATACCCATGTTGATGCTTGTTTATTTTCCTATTTTTCATTATAAAGTATGATTTCTATATTGTTGGGTGTTGACGATCATGTTGTTGATATTGGGTGATTCCCAAGATAAAATCTTTATATGTTTATGTGAATTCATGATATCATATGGGTTGGAAACATGTAAATTTGGTTGTTCATGATGTATAATTTGATGAGTTCACCTATGCTTAAGATGTGCATGTAAGGTGTTTGATAAAATGCCTAAGGAACTAGAAATCATGCAATATAGCTAAATTGTGACTAAGTGAAGGATTCATAATATGCCTTACGTTCCAATGACTTCTATGATTGATAATGTGCCTTGTAAATGTTGTTGGAATACTCATGAACTATTCTTATGAGATTATGCTATGTTTACTTGCAAATCCTGTTTATGAACAAGATGTATGATAACCATGCAATCCACATGAACTTTCATGCAATTAGTATGTGTTGCCAATATGATTATGCAACGAACATGATATTAAGATTGTGCAAGTACTTCCATGTGATATGAAATCCTTTCCATGCAATACATTGTTGATAACCATGCATAGTATGAGATGCCTACTTATGATATTATATTATGGACTCTACTCTTATGATCAAGTCAGTCATGTGTATCAGTTTCCTTCCATCGAATCCTGGGGGTACTTGTACCAGAAAACTACAGTTGTGTTCCTAGATCTATGTCATGTTTCATGATATCCGAACTCAAGATATGATTCCATAGACTTCAGTCAGTCATGTGACTCAGGAAAATCTCATGATCTTAGTTAGTTGTCAGATATTAGTAATATTCCGCCAGTCAACAGAATTCAATAAGATTAAGTCATGCACAGTTAGTTATTCATGTCCAGTCCCTCAAGATGGGAGTAGAGGTTAGCACCGAGTGAACCCAAGGATGGGAACTCACCCACCAGTTCAGGGTGTGATTCTTAGTAGCAAATCCTTGTGTTCCAGAACTACGTAGCTAGCGTAGGTTCAGACATCTTAACCCGTCAAAATAGGGTTGATGAGGTGGATTAACCTGTCAGTTTAGGGTTCCCATCGTTCTCATTGAGTACCCGTTAGATAAGGGTCACTCATAGGCTGTCCTTACCCATGGTACGGTATTGACACCCCTCCAGTCGGGGCAGAGATTGGACCCCATCTTAGCCATAATGGCATACATGGGGCATGTCGGTTAAACACTACTTCCCACAGTTTCAGTATCAGTCTCAGTAAAAGAACTCAAATAGTTCTTCAGAATTCAGTATATACAGTACTGTCACATACAATCATCCATGTTATCAATTTCAGTATCAGTCAGGACAGTTATCAGTAAACCATGTATTAGCTTACAGGTATTGCTATCACGTATTCACAATCCCAGTTTCTAAATATGTGTGTTTGCACTCCCACGTTCATATTAGTCAATCAGTGTTGTTCATGCATGAAACCCTTTATATTCAGCCTACCTTCCTCGTATAGTCAGTACTCTAGTTATACTGACGCATTTGCGCTATGGTGCTTTCTTTTCATGTTACACCATAGGTTTCGAGACATGAGCTCCAGCCTAGCAGCAGCTATAGCATTCAAGTCGCAAAGACACAGTGAGTGCTGACATTCAAGAAAATCTTTTTTTTTGATGAGATTCCTATTGAGATTCTTGATTTCAGTGTCCAAAGACTAAGGAACAAAGAAGTTCCCTTGGTCAAGGTGTTGTGGCGAAACCAATCTGTTGAGGGTGCAACTTGGAAAGCTGAGGCGGATATGCGATCCAAGTACCCGCACCTATTTTCTGCGAACTCCGATCAAGCCGAAGGTACCGTTCTTTCCTAAATCATGCACTTTAGATAAAAGTTGCAGCAGTTGAGCTATCATTTATTATGTGTTCAGCTGTAGTTTCTTGAATTGATGCATTCTATGTTGCATTCGGAGTGAGAAACGATGTGGTGATGCGTCAAACGAATGGTTTCAGCTGTATGATCTATTCCCAATCTAATCTTGGCATGTCTAGTGTCATTCTAGGATGAATGTTTCCAAGGGAGGGATGATGTAATACCCCAGGAAATTTTTTGTTGAAATTTTGTGCGTAAACATGTTGGGTTCTATCTTCTAGAATGAATTATAAATTTTTCGTGCAGAATGTCTAAAATTATGACCCACCATTGCATAGAGTATCTAATAATCTTTTGAACGATATGTGGATCATCCAAAACGGACACCCGAGCAATGAGTTATGAATATTCCGATCGAACCGTGAATAGTAGTGAACAGTAAAACTTGCAGGAAAAATTACTGAGGCCTGGCGTATATTTGCTCCAACTATAAATGATCATAACTCCTTATACAAAATGATCTGGGTGATCTACTATATATTAACGGAAATCTCTACGAGTCCTCTTTCCAATGAATTAGTTTCATCCAATTTCTCTATCGGAGCAAAAAGTTATGGTCGATCTACTTCAACCTATCAAAAGCAAATTTTTGGGTCAAATTCAAATGATCATAACTCCTCGTACACAATGACGTGGGTGATATACTGTATGTCAACGGAAAGATATGAGAGTCCTCTTTCCAATGAAATTGGTTTTATCCAATTTAGAAATCGTAGTAAAACGTTATGGTTGATCTACTTTAGACTATCAAAACAATCCACCAAAGGAATAATTCGAGATTTATTTGATTTTTAGGGGAGTTTTGGTCATTCCCCTTCACCCAAAATTCGTCCAAACGCTATATTAAAGCCTATTAGAAGCATTATATGTTATATATTTCATCAAATTCCCTCGAAAAGAAAACCCTAAGCTCCTACATCCAACTTCAAGAACCTCCAAAGTTCACCATTAATTCTGTAACTTTATTCAAGATTCCAAGTTCCTAGTTCAAGAACTCCAAGAACTATCATTCAAAGTCACGATTAACATCTCAAAAATGAGTATCGATCTAAATTTTATCATTAAAGGTATGTGGGGGTTTTCAACAAGAACTCTCTTTCATTCTTGTGCTCAAAAGTAATTTTCTTTACAAAGGCATGATTTTTATTTGATATTTACGAATTTGAAGCATGAACCAATATCTTATGATGATGATTATGAAATCTTGATGTTTATGATTTTGAAAGATGAATTTACATGTGTGGAGATATAAAGCATGAATCTTGAACGATATTTATCATGATTTTGATATTTGTGTGGTGAATCCCCATTGAAAATTGTGTTTTTTTTAGAAAGTGTGTGTTATAAGCACGTTGATGTTGAATATTTGAGATATTTTGAATGATTTGAACTTTTGGTCTTAATTGAGTTATTTTGAACTCGAGTGTGAAAGAAATCCATAGCGTGGTTGATTTTGATAGATGGGAAGCATGATGGCTCGCGATGTATATTTATATATTACTGAAATTGTTTTGTTGTGGATTGTCTTTGAAATGATCTAAGCTATGTCCGAGAGGAATCTTTAGCACCGAGTGGGAGGTATAAAGCGACCTTACTTCCCTAGAACTATGTGCCCCTGTAGGAGTGAGCCTGAGGCTGATTTATATAGTGATCACTAGTTTGTGTGGATTTGATATCGATAGTCCTACTTCGATGGCAAGAATAGGATGGCTCTCCCCAACGTGGGTTGTACGTTGGACTCTATGTAGCTCACATGGTTTATGTCGGTTATAGGATCTCCAAGAGTGTGTGTGTTTCCTTGTGTCTATGGTGAAGCGTGAAGTGATTTGAAAGTGGAATTGTGAAAGTTATTCTTTCTAAAGATTTAAATGATATTTACGTTATGAGAATTGATATTCTTGATGAACTGAAAGTGATTGACAAATTATATGATGACTCACATGTGTTATTGTACTTATTTAATCCTCTCATGATTATGATGATTTTCTTCGGGCTACATGAGTCTTTCATACATCCTGCATATTTCTTATAAATATTTATGATGATGATGTTTATACAACTGCATCCACCCCTATATACTCGGTTCCTTTCCATGGTTCTGACCCACATCTTCAGATGTGGGCTGCATTTTCTCGGAATGTAGGTTCAAGTACTCAGTTCCAGATTCAACAGTGATTCTTCGGGCATACTGTTCTACATCCTCTGTTGTGGTGAGTCCTTATGTTTCGAGGATATGATGTCTGATGTTGGTTTTATGGAATTGCTTACATTTGATTACTAAGTATGAGTTAGTTAGGGAATGTCTCAATGGCTTGCTAGTTTTATTGATTTGATTAGAGGCTTGTCAGACTAGTATAGATGTTGGGAGTTGACTAATAAGTCATATTTTGTTATCTTTTTGAAATTCTTTTATTCTTGGATGATGATTACTCTGTTGATATTTGAGGGTTATTTATGGAAACCCCATTGATTTGTGTTGAACTGAATGAAAATGGCTCAAAAGGTTAGCTTGGGGCTACTTGTAGACTCAAGCACCGTGTGACGCTCGAGACCCGTTTTTTGGGGCATACAAACTTGGTATCAGATCCTAAGGTTTTAAGGTGTCCTAGGGAGTCTGACAAGCCGCGTTAAGTAGAGTCTTGATCATCAGTGTGTAGCGCGCCACATCTATGAGCAAGAGGCTACAAGACGTTTTAGGAAAAAGTGTGATTCTTTCTTTCAGATGTCTATCATGCTTAAAGTGTTTCTCTTTGCTATTGATTCATGCTCTCCACTTTTAGAAATATGCCTCCACGTCGAACGGGAAGAAATAATAATGGTCAACAACCTCAACCCACTGATCAATTGAATTAAAATATGTCTCATGCTGAATTTCGGACGGCCTTTCAGGTGCTGGCCCAAGCTGTTACTGCAATGTTCAGGCTGACCCGACCCCGACTCCACAGTAGTAGGGAGGTGATTCAGCTGCTGCCAAGATCCGTGACTTCATGCAAATAAATCCGCCAAAATTCTATGGGTCTAAGTCTGATGAATGAGAGGGAATAAGAGAGCTAGGTTTGAGCAACACGGACAGGGTCAGAATAAGAGAGATAGAATGAGAGGGAATAAGAGAGCTAGGTTCAAGCAGCACGGACAGGGTCAGACTAGATCGTAGGGAGGGAGTCGTCCTCGGCATCAGGATAGTTCGTCTATGCCAGCACCGTCATCTGCTAGTGCTCCCATGACTAGAGGCAGAAAGGAACAACGTAGTAGGTCATATGCATCCAGGTCCCAGTAAAGTGCTGGCAGTAAGCCAAATCATCCACTGTGTCCTAAGTGTAGTAGGGATCATTCGGGTGAGAGTTGGGGTAAGAAGACGGGTTGTTTTCGATATGGTGACATGGGTCACAGAGTTAGAGATTGTCCACAGGATGGATAAGGGCATCATGACTATCGCCCTCAGACCAAGACTCAGACTGTTAGTGCTCCAGTTCCAGCGACTCACCCAGCCCCAGCTCAGGGCGCCTCTTGTAGCAATGCTGGCAAGAAGCACCAGAATAGATTCTATGCTTTACCGTCCCGCCAGGAAGAGGACTCTCCCAATGTTGTTACTGATATGCTTCGTATATTTCTATTTGATGTGTATGCTTTGTTGGATTCTAGATGAAGTTTCTCATATATTACACCTTTGATTGCTGTGAATTTTGAAATGTGTCCTGAGGTTATTCCGGAGCCTATCCTAGTTTCTACCCCAGTGGGTGATTCGATTATTGCCCAGAAAGTGTATAAAAAGTGTCATGTTACTGTTCTTCATAGATTCTTGTTGGCTGATCTAATTGAGTAGGACATGGTAGATTTTGATGTGATTTTTGATATGGACTGGTTGTATTCTTCTTATGCCTCTATTGATTGTCGGACCCGAGTGGTAAAGTTTTAGTTTCCGGGTATATCTTTGGTTGAGTGGTCTGGGAATTCTGTGTCACCCAAGAGTCATTTTATCTCTTACCTCAAAGTTAGAAAGCTTATTTCTAAGGGGTGTATTTACCATTTGGTTAGAGTCAAAGACACTAAGTCTGAGACACCAACTCTCCAGTCTGTTAACATCGTCAATGAGTTTTCTGATGTCTTTCCGAATGATCGCCCAGGGATACCTCCTGATAAAGAGATAGACTTTGGGATTGATCTTCTTCCCGATACCAACCCATTTCTATTCCTCCTTACCGTATGGCCCCTGCAGAACTTAAGGAGTTGAAAGAGCAACTCAAAGATCTACTAGATAAGGGTTTCATAAGGCCCAGTGTTTCTCCTTGGGGTGCTCCTGTGTTGTTTGTGAGAAAGAAAGATGGCTCTTTGCATATGTGCATTGACTACCGCCAACTTAATAGAGTCACCATCAAAAATAAGTACCCCCTTCTGAGAATAGATCATTTGTCTGACCAATTGCAAGGTGCAAGTTATTTCTCAAAGATAGTTCTTCATTCCGGCTATCATCAACTCAAAGTTAGGGAGTATGACATCCTAAAAATCTCTTTTCGAACTCGGTATGGCTATTTTGAGTTTCTTGTTATGTCAATGCCCCAGCAGCTTTCATGGACCTCATGAATCGAGTGTTCAGACTATATCTGGATATGTTTGTCATAGTGTTCATCGATGATATACTGGTGTACTCTCGTAGTGAGGATGAAGATTCTAATCATCTCTGAACTGTCTTGCAAACCCTTAGAGATCACAAGTTGTTTGCCAAGTTCAGTAAGTGTGAGTTTTTGCTAAGGTTATTTGTTTCTATGGGTCATATCATTTCTTCCTAGGGCATTAGAGTTGATCCCTAAAAGACCGAAGCTGTTAGAAATTGCCCTAGACCTATTTCTCCGACTGATATCCGAAGTTTCTTGGGTTTAGCTGGCTATTACCACCATTTTGTTGAGGGTTTCTCCTCTATAGCGTCTCCTATGACTTAGTTGACCCAAAAGAAATTGAAGTTCTTATGGTCTGAATCTTGTGAGAAGAGTTTTCAGGAGTCAAAGACACGACTCACTTCAGCCCCTGTTTTGACTTTCCCTGATGGTGTTGATGGTTGATATTTGAGGGTTATTTTTGGAAACCCCGTTGATTTATGTTGAACTAAATGAAAATGGCTCAAATGGTTAGCTTGGGGCTACTCATAGCCTCAAGCACCGTGTGACACTCCGGGACCCATTTTCCGGGGCATTACAGTATCATATTAGTATGAGTCGTTTGACAACCTGTATTGATAAGTACCTTAGAGTTTTCAAAACTCTTCTAGGGACTATGATTCTTAGTATATTCATAGGTTCATAGTACAATTTGTAATGTGCATCTATAAATAGGTTTCACTAAGTTAATAGTTCTAAGATTAATTATCTTAAGTATGGTAATATATTTTTGTGGATTAAGGTCATAAAAAATCCCTAACATTTAGTTGAGTTGAAAACTTCTCTATCGATTAAGTTCTAGTTTAAGATTCTACAAGGGTCAACATCAAAACATCATTACTTCTATAATATAAGGAATTAAATATCCTAATACCTAGAATATTAAAGATTATCCGGTCTTCTTTCCAATGGCACCAACTATATGTCAATTCTATTTCAGAGTAACCATATTTGTCTATTTTAATGAAGCATTATCAAACTATCAAGCAGTGTCAATGACTCAACAGTATGAATCATAGGTTGAAGGTACGACTCATACCAATGGCCCATCATCACTGTACAAAGAAGTGCAAAATAGGTCTGAACCTATGAGTGAAGTTGTGACTCTTTCTCCCAACCTACGTTTTATGACCTGAATCTTGGTATCAGACACTAGCAACTTCCCATGCAATTTTTAAAGGGTTATTTGCTCTATTCACTATCTTTAAAACCCTATACAATATCTTTTTGGCTAACTTAGAGGGGTATTAAGGGCTAAACAATCGATATAATCCCTCATACTCATAATTATCACTCCAATCTCAGAATTGAGAAGCAATTCAAGCCTCTCAAGTCTCTTTAAATCTTAAACCTGTCACGATTCAATTTATGAGTCATGATGGCTCCTACTAAACCGCATCAGTAGGTAAACCAAACCCTAACCCGGAGCTAACTCAATGGGTTAATTCGTTAGGAAATGCCCAACATAGTCAAATTCCAAGAACACAATTTATATATATAAAATGTTCAAAATAGATAAAAATAGTCAATACAAGATATTAATCCCGCAACCTAGTAGTGTTAGTAAAAGGGCATCTAATACAATTCAAAGACTAGAATAGTCTCTACTTATGTTTCAAAATAAAGGAGTGAAAATAAAGATAGAGGAAAATAGGAGACTCAAAGTCCAAGATCTCACCATCTCTGAAAATCAATCACCGCATGAACAACAATCAACAATGATAGCTAGTACTCAGATCTGCACCAAAAAAGTATAGAAGTGTAGTATGAGTGTCAAAACAATGGGTACTCAATAGGAATCATTTTTCGACTGATCTAAATCATAATATAAATATGATAAAATGAAAGATAACATAACTAATTCAAAGTACAGAAATAAACCTGAATCATCTCCAACATCGTTGTACATAATACAAAAATGGTGATATTGTTTCTCCATTGATCAAGAATTTTTATTTTTGCAAAGTATCATGATCGTACAATAAGAAAAGTTTCAATTTTAGGAAACTAAAGTAATTAAACCACAATAACAAGATAATATAAGGCATCAACACATATCAATATCACCGTGTATAATAAGTAAACAATACGAAATGATAACTTATCACAAGCATAAACACAAACAAAAATAACTACAAAATTGGCTCCCATATGCCAGTTAGTGCAGAAAAGTAAGAAACTCATCACATCCCAAACATATATCTAGAGAGGACACTCAAGAGAAAAATAAGGCAATCAACCAACATTATAACTAACTTTTATTTTCATTTAACCATCATTCCATAATTATCACCAATATGCCATTTGCGAATATTGTCAAAATTTACCAACATTCATAGTACTACCATTATTTAACAAATTATTATTGATACTCAAAAATCACCATTTATTAGCTAACCATATTTTATTAACTAATCCATTTAATAACTAGTCAGGATATAACTTCTAGTCATCATTTAGCAACTATTTACCATATAGACACTAGTCATTATTCATTAGATAATCATCGTTTCTTATCTAACATCATTTATCATCAAATCCATATTTACCAACTAATCCCCGATCGTCCACTAGTCACTATTAGTCACCTAGACAACATCCGCCATTACTTATCAATTATCACTATTCATCAACTATACCTATTTATAAACAATTATCACTTATGGACTATAACCAGCATCACTAATAACAAAAACATGCCCAAATTTCATGTAAGTAGACATAAGCATATTATTTCCATACATAGGGCATAGCTAGACTCGAATCGGTAGTTGTACACATAGGCACATCAATATAGTCATCATTCGGCCTTGTCGAGTATTAATGCATCATCATAACTATCCTCCGGCCTTGTCGGGTATCAATATATCATCACAAAATCCTATGGTCTTGCCAGCTATTAATATATTATCACAATGTACTCTGTCTTTGTAGTGTATTAATCTATCATCACAATGTCTTTTGACTTTTCTGGGTATCAATGCATCATCATAATGTCCTTCGGCCATGCCGGGTATCAATATATATCATCACAGTATCCTTTGACCTTATTGGGTATCAATATCAACATCTTCTTCAAAAATTGAACCGGGTATATAATCAATGTCCTAGTTGCCAACTTAATCAAGTATCATGATTTCTAGCATAATTAATAGCATAATTTCCCATAAAATCAACAATCATGACTTCTAGCACAAGTAATAACATAATTTCTAACGTTGTCAAAAGGAATGTTTTCCACCACGATTAATAGCATAAATGTTTAGCATGATCATTATCATAGGCAATATCATGAGCAATGGCTTATCAATAGTATATCCAATGGTTTATCATTAACATAAAAGTTAGGTTATTAATAGCTTTAGCAATAGCTAATGCATTGCATAATCTATAATTTAGTTATGTCCTAGTCCATAACATAATTTATGACTAATAATATATCATAGTCAAGGGTTCATTTAGTAGTACATTCGGTATCCCATTCAATAGCCACAACAATAGCATAATCAATATCTCGTCAATATCTTAACTAATAAATTACAAATATGGCATAATGATAATGCCTAAACTACCCCTCCTTAGGAGGATAAAACAGTTGCTATAAAAATATAGTACTCAACTAGGTTGGGGTTGATCCAATAAGAAATAGGTCGAAAATCTATCTCAAACTTTTTGAAATTACTAGGCAGTACCAAAAAGTAAAAAAGGGGGGATTTGTAGTGACTAGATAAAAGTAATAAGACTTGGTTGCTTTTGGTTGTAAATAATCTAAGATTAACACTAGGATTTTATTCCCCTTGGCTTCTCAACTTAGCAGACTTATCAGGCACTGTCAAACTATTCCAATATCTTGCATACAAATTGATAAGTTATGTACCATCAATAGTCTATTGGACGAGCTGACAGATTTTACCCTTTTCCTTTTGAGTCTTAGGATTTCACCTTACTAACTATTAACTTAATCTCAATTAACTATTACCTTTTGAGTCTCTAGTTATTAGATGACAGCTAACCATCTTACATAAATGATACCTATTAGCGTGGATCAACAATTAATCTTTAAATTATGGTTGTGATCTTTTTTTCATAGTCACTACTCGTATTTTGAAGTAAGTAGCAATAATCTAGGAAAGATCTTAACGTTGGCCACCGTGAAGAAATCAATAAGAATGAAGAAAACCCAATACATGCAAAAATTAGAATGACTTGGAACTTTCTGTACTTTGATAATGCACCAAGGTTCCCACAACCCTAGTTAAGGAAAATAGTAGCTCATAGTTATAAGATCAATCATGGAATCCACACACGAAATTAAAAAATAAATCTCACAATAATGAAAGAATAAATCCCAAAGTCTTAATTTGAATAACAAACCAAGAATAACTAGATGTTTCTGAGCTTGGATGAGTGAATACTATTGAATAAACAAAGCCTAAAAGGTATTTATAGATTACAAGAAACCCTAAAAATCAAATCCTAATAAAAATAGGAAAACTTTATTACCCATAGATAATAGGAATTAAGATCATCATAGGAGTATAATTGGGATACATGGAAACCCTAGGAAATGAATTCAAAACAATACAAAAGAGTTGAGGTTGGTGGCTACTTATGGTCACTACTTGCGCCCTTTAGAGTGAGCGCAAGTGGTAGTGGCGGTCTGCAGAGTGAGCGCAAGTAGCGTCTGCAAGTTCCAGGACCAACAGCTCTATTTTCGAGATTTTGGACTTCTGACACATGTTTTGCCCATTTGTGGTCCATACGTTCTACATGTGGTCTGCATGTTGAAAGTTATATTTTCATCTCTTCTTTAATTCCATCACATTTTTTAGTCACAAACAAGCTGAAAAGTATCATGAACACCTATTAATAATCAAATAAGTGGCCAAAAGCATCACTTTTCATCTTTTTCTCAAATTTAGCATCCAAAACCTAATTTCCTGCAAAACACTCCAAAAATACATCAAATCTAACAAAATAGCCTTAAGTGCATGCATATTCTCCAAGTTTAAGCATCGTAAGTGCTATATTTCTATAGCACATCAAGTCTCACAACTTAGAACATTGTATGTTCTCATACAACAAAACATAACAAAATAATATAACAATGCTTAACCAAGAGACACGTAAGATACCTATGTTAGTCAATCTTCAATTTTAGCTCAAAACACATTACCATCTCCAAGTTCATTAAATTTAAAGCCAACTATGTGTATTAATGAATCACAATAAAGTGACACAATGGAATCAAGCTATGGCATTACATAGCAACAAATAACCATGCATATATACAAGTTACACTATCCAAACAAGTAAGTGCTAGCAATGCAACCCATGTGCCCTCATAAAAAAGAAGTCACACTCACTCATATGAAATAATGCATGTAAATTAAGGGGTCAAAAGGCACTCATACCCACAAAAGAAGTTCAAATAAATACATGTCAAATACCATAGGCTTGCCCTTTTTCTCTTTACCTTAGCTTTCAGACAGTTAAGTTAGGATCACTTTAGGAATTTTCTTATCTTGTAGTGTAGGATTAGGTTTGATATGAGACACATGGGCATTTAAAGTGACTAAACCTCCTTGGCACTTGTAATACCCCGAATTTTCTTTAAGTCAAATTTTATCTTCAAGAAGACCAAGGGCTGAATTTCCAAGTGAGAAATATTTTAAACAATGTAGAATTTCGCTAATATCAAATTTCAATCATGTATGTAATTTAATTATCTTTCTAATGATACCAATTTCATCCAAATATGGTATCGGGGTGAGAAGTTATGGCTATTTTACTGAGAGTTGTCGGAACTGTCCAGATGCGACGAACAGGTTGACAGACCATCGAGTTTGTGATAGACCATCACTAGGACCATTGTAACCAAGTAAGTGACTCCCTCTTATGGCCTAAGTGCGACAACCAAGATGATGAACCACAAAGCTAGCGACGGACCATCGCTAGGACAGTCGCAACTAAGGCAGTGTGGCCTTTTTCTGACAAATGTGTGATAGATGATCCGATGGACCGTCAGAATAGTGATGAACCATTTCTCCAACCATCAAAAATCCTATTTAGTATTTTAAAGTCATTTTTAAAAGGATCTTTTGGTTTTTTCCCTTTTAATACCCTGATATATTCAAAATGAAGCAGATAGCCTCATTATCTCCCAAAACATCCAAGATCTTGGGTTTTTCCCTCAAGAGCAAATCTAAAACCCTTCTTTAAGAAATTTAAGAACTCACCATAGATACTTCAATTGACTAAAGATTTGAGTTCCCCAAGTCTAAGACTTAAAAAACCCTCTCTCAAAGATTCTCGACCTCAAGCACAAACTACTAGTGCACCAGCTCTTGTACCTCATACCATCCCTATTCAAGGTGCTTCATCTAGCACTATTGGCGGTTAGTTCCAGAACAAATTCTATGCCTTACCATCCCATCAGGAGTAGGAGGACTCTCTTGACGTTGTTACTGGTATGCTCCTTGTCTTTTGCTTTGATATTTATATGTTATTAGACCCCAAGTCAAGTTTCTTTTATGTGAACCCATTAGTCACTATGAATTTTGAAATGAGTCCCGAAAAGATTCCTGAGCCTTTCCTAGTTTTCACACCAGTAGGGGAGTCAGTAGTTGCTAAGAAAGTATACAAAAATCATCCTATTACTATTTTTCATAGAGTCATATTTGCGGATTTGATAGAGTTAGACATGGTTAATTTTGACCTTATTCTGGGTATGGATTGGCTTCATTATTGTTATGCATCTATAGACTATCGTACCAGTGTGGTCAAGTTTTAGTTTCCTGATGAATTATTTTTTGAGTGGTCCGGGAGTTTGGTATCTCCAATGAGTCATTTTATTTCCTATCTCAAAGCAAAAAATCTAATATTCAAAGATTGCATCTATCACCTAGTTAGAGTTAAAGATACTAAGTTTGAGTCTCCAACTATTCAGGCAGTCAACATTGTTAATGAATTTCCAATTTTTTTAAAGATCTCCCAGGGGTCCCTCCCGATAAAGAGATAGAATTTGGAATTGATCTTCTTCTTGATACTCAGCCTATTTCTATCCCGCCTTATCGTAGGCACCTACAGAGCTTAAGGATTTGAAAGAGCAACTCAAATATCTGTTAGGCAAAGGTTTCATAAGGCCCAGTATTTCTCCTTGGGGCATACCTATTTTATTCATGTGAAAGAAAGATGGTTCTTTGCATTTATACGTTGACTAACATCATCTTAATATGGTCACGGTTAAAAAGAAGTATTCTCTTCCTAGAATTAATGGGCTATTTGATCAGTTACAAGGTGTACGTTATTTCTCCAAGGTAGACCTTAGATCCGGCTATCACCAGCTTAAAGTGAGGGATGTGATATCCCAAACACAGCTTTTTGAACCCGCTTTTGTCACTTTGAGTTTCTAGTCATGTCTTTTGGGTGAACCAATGCCCCAAAAGCCTTTATAGACCTCATTGTTTTCATAGATGACATCCTTGTGTACTCTCGTACTGAGAACGAACATGCAGATCACCTTAGAATTATCTTGCAAACTCTTAGAGTTCACCAATTCTTTGCCAAATTCAATAAGTGTGACTTGTTGCTAAGATCAGTAGCCTTTCTGGGTCATATTATTTCATCCGAAGGCATTAGAGTTGGTCCCCAAAAGAAATAAATGATAACAAATTGGCCCAGACCTATTTCCCCATCTAACATTAGAAGTTTCTTGGGTCTAGATGGCTACTACCGCCGTTTTGTTAAAGGTTTCTCTTCATTTGCATCTCCTATGACCCGGTTGACCCAAAAATAAGTTAACTTCCAGTTGTCAGATTTCCGAGAAAAGAGTTTTTAGGAGTTGAAGACTCAACTTATTTCAGCCCTTGTGTTGACTTTGCCTGATGGTACAGAAGGTTTTGTGGTGTATTGTGATGCCTTTAGAGTTGGTTTGGGTTTTGTGTTGATACAAAGAGGTAAGGTTAGAGCCTATGCCTCTACAAAGTTAAAGCCATATGAAAAAAACTACCTAACCCATGTCTTAAATTAGTTATTTTGGTCTTTTCTTTGAAAATCTGGAGACACTATCTTTATGGTGTCCATGTTGATGTGATTACTGATCATAAGAGCCTATAGTATGTGTTAACCTAGAGAGAGTTGAATCTTAGATAGGGGAGGTAGTTAGAGTTGTTAAAAGATTATTATACGAGTGTGTTGTATCACTTGGGCAAGGCCAATATAGTGGCAGAATCCTTAGCAGGTTGTCTATAGGTAGTATTGCTCATGTAGAGAAAGGTAAGAAAGAGTTAGCTCGTGATGTGCATTTCCTGGATAAATTGGGTATTAGGTTGCTTGATTCAGCTGAGGGAAGTACTTTGGTGCAAAGTGGTTTTGAATCCTCTTTAATTTTGGAAGTGAAGGACAAGCAAGTCCGAGATCCTAGTTTGGTAGGTTGTTTGTTCCATGTGTTGATGATTTGAGGCAGAGGAATATGGCTAAAGTTCATGGCGCGTGGTATTCTATTCATCCCGGCTCTACCAAGGTGTACCGCGACTTACGAGAAATCTATTAGTAGGGCTGTATGAAGAAGGATATAGCTGAGCTTGTAGCAAAGTATGCAACGTGCCAACAGGTTAAGGTAAAGCACCAAAGACTTAGTGGTGTGATGCAAGAATTTGGTATACCTACTTAGAAGTAGTAAGAGGTAAATATGGACTTCGTGACTGGTTTACCTCTTTTGCATCATCATCATGATTCTATTTCGGTTGTTATAGCTAGGCTGACTAAGTCCTCACATTTCTTGACCATGCATACATTTTATATAGCTGAGGATTATGCTAGGTTGTACATCCGAGAGTTTGTAAAGTTACATGGAGTTCCCTTGTCTATCATTTTGGATAGGGATACTCAATTTACTTCTCAGTTTTGGAGAGCATTTCAGTAGGGTCTTGGTACCTAAGTTTATTTGAGTTCCATTTTTTATCTGCCAATAAACGGTCAGGCTGAGAGGACCATTCACACTCGAGAAGATATGTTGACGGTTTGTGCTCTTAATTTCAATGGTAGTTGGGATAAGCATTTGTCATTGATAGAGTTTTCTTATAACAATAGTTACCATGCTAGCATGGAGATGACACCATTTAAGGCTTTGTATTATAGAAGATGTAGATCACCCATAGGTTGGTTTGAAGTGGCTGAAGCTGTTGTGATTGGGCCTGATGCAGTGTTTGAGGCTATGGGGAAAGTTAAGTTGATTAGAGAAAGGTTGAAGACAACTTAGAGTCATCAAAAGTCATATGCCGATGTGATGAGAAGAGGTCTTGAGTTTAAGGTAGGTGATTTGGTATACTTAAAGATTTCACCCATGAAAGGGGTGAAGAGGTTTGGTAAAAAGGGGAAGCTTAGTCCCCGTTATGTTGGCTCCTATAGAGTTTTGAGCTGTGTTGGGAAAGTAGCCTATGAAGTTGAGTTACCCATAGAGCTGTCATCCGTTCATCCTATTTTTTATGTCTCCATGCTTAAGAAGCCTATTGATGATTCCGTTGTAGTGGATCCTTTGGAGAGTGCTGATATTTAGAACAGTCTTTCATTCAATGAGATTCCGATTGAGATCCTAGATTTTTAGATACGCAGACTGAGGAACAAATAGGTGATGTAGGTTAAAGTTTTGTGGTGAAACCAGTTATTTGAGGGCGCTACATTGAGGTAGAAGCAAAGATACGAGCCAAGTACCCGCACCTCTTTTCCGCTGGTTCAGATTAAGCAGAAGGTATTATTCTTCCTTACTTCAGCCCTTCTAAATCTAAAGTTCAGCTATATATCTATTCTTACATGAGTTGTTGCAATTTTTGAAGTATTCAAGAGTTTAGAAATATTTTAAGCTGTTTAGCAAATTGGTTCAGCTATGTGTACTTAGTTTTTCCTATGTTCTTGGTCTAACAAGTGACATTCAAGGACGAATATTCCTAAGGGGCAGATATTGTAATTCCCTAGATTTTTTTAAGTCAAGTTTCATCTTTAAGAACAGTAAGGGATAACTTCCCAAGTGAAAATATTTTAAACTCTGCAGAATTTCCCTAATATCAACATTTTGTCATGTACAGAATTGAATTGGCTTTCCAACGATACCAATTTCATCCAAATCCGATATCAAGGTGAGAAGTTATGGCCATTTTACTGAGAGTTGTTGGAATCACGCAGGTGCAACAGATAGGTTGACGGACCATTGAGTTTGCGATAGATCGTCGCCCGAACCGTTGCAACCATTATAGGTGACTCCCTCTTCTGGACCAATTGCGACAACCAAGACGACGAACAGTCAAGCTAGCGACGGACCTTCGCAACTAAGGTAGTGTGACCTTTTTCTTACTAAAGTGTGGTGGACCGTCAGACTTACGATGGACCATAACTTCGACCATCGTAAATCTCGTTCAGTATTTTAAAGTTTTTTTTAAAAGGATCTTCTGGGTATTTTCCCTTTTAATACCCTGATATATTCAAAATGAAGCAGATAGTCTCATTATCTCCCAAAACATGCAAGAGCTAGGGTTTCTTCCTCAAGAGCGAATCCAAAACCCTTCTCCAAGAAATTTAAGAACTCACTAGATTCTTTAAATTGAGTTGATATTTGAGTTCCACAAGTCCAAGGCTTCAAGAACCCTTTCTCAAAGAGTAAGAGGAAGAGTTTCAAACATGCTTGTACATTCAATTACACAATGTAAGGTATGTGGGGTTTTGAACAAGGGTAATCCTTTCACCCTTATTCCCAAAGACTTATTTTAAACTGTAATTTTTCTATAATTTTGGAGATCTTACATGAAATTAAATTAGGGTTTTCCATCCATTGTTATTGGTTGCAAGCTTTTGATGTTTCCCATGAATTGAAAGTCAAATAGCATGATTTTACATGTTTTCTTATGAAATTGAAGCTCGGTTTATACCCTATATTGTTATTCCTTGAGAATTTAATGGTTCTAATGCTCTAGAAATTGAAGTATATGAGTACGTTGAGATTTTGAGTCAAATTACTGTAAATTCCAGATTTCTATATGATTTATGAGTCCATATGATATCTAGTATGTATTTTGATGAGTCTTAACTTGAGATTTGATTATGGGTCACTAAGCCCTACTTGAGATTTGCAATTTCATGAACTTTTGTGCTATAAGCACCCATGATTTGAGTACTTTGATATTATTGAGAAAGTTTTGCCCTTAATGGTCATAGTAGCTTTGAAATCCACTTTATTACATGAGATTACAGATTTTATAGTTGGGTTCTTTATGAACCATGAGATTATTTTTATAGTAGATTTCCATGAGATAAGCGTAGCTAATTATAGGGATTAGTATTTAGCACCGATTTGGGTAAGTTACTATGGTTTCATACTCCAAAACTACGTGCCACTGTAGGATTGAGATTTATGGGCCCGAGGCTGAGATAAGTGATCACTGAGTTTAGGTTATACTCCATGGCAAGAGTATAACGCCTTTCCCCAACATGTGGTTTCTTTCTTAGGAGGATAAGGTGTTGGACTACATGTAGTTCGCATGGTTTATGTCGGTTAAGAGAACGTTCCAAAAGTATTTTCCCTTGAAATAGAATATTTTCCCTAAAGCTTTGAGATAAGTGATTTTCCCTAATAGTACGATTTTCAAAATAGTTTGTTGAATTAAAATTTTCCCAAGAAGAAAGTAGTTTTCTCTACTTGTAAGAGTTACAGAATTCTGAGTTCCAAGTGTCTTGAGTTTAAAAGAGTTCTAAGTTCTTGAGCATTAAAGAAGTTTTACTCTCCATGAGATATATGCACGAGTTTAAAAGTATTGTTTACAGTTTTCTTTTGTTTTCAAGTAATGAGAATAAGAGAAGAGTTCAGATTTTAAAGCTAAAGTATAATGAATCATGAGATTTGTGTTATATGCTTTATTATACATAATTTATAATCTTTACATTTTAGACTTATTCAAGCTATGTGAGTCATTCCTAATTGCATGCATGATTTGATTAAAAAGTATGAATATTGTTTTCTATAAATGCATACACCCCCATATACTCAGTACATTCCCAAGTGTTGATCCACATGTATGTTTATGTGCTACATTGTCTTATAATGTAGGTTCAGGTGCTCAGTCCCAGCTTCATAAGTGATTTTTGAGTACCTTTGTCTATATCTCCACAGAAGTGAGTCCTCATAGTTCGAGGACCTATTTCAGATATTTCAGAGGTTTAGTAGATATATTATTACTTTTAGTTTAGTTTGAGTCAGTTGGGGACCTGTCCGAATGGGTCTCTAGTACATGGAATTGTAGAAGCTTTGTCAGACTAGTTAACAGATTATTAGTATGTTGAGATTTCCAGTTTTTTGGTCATTTGGACCGAGTATTTTCTTTATATTTCCTATCATTAGATAAGATAGTACCAGTGTTTTGTTTATTTTATCTAGAATTAAGTTATTATATGTAGTAATAGGCTCAAAGGATTATCTTGGGGCTACTGGTAGCCTTAAGCACCGTGTGACATCCCGGGAGGTGATTTTGGGTCATTAAAAACTTGGTATCAGAGCCTAATATTTAAGGATTCTAGGGAGTCTTACAAGCCACGTTGAGTAGAGTCTTGATCATTGGTGTGAAGCGCGCCACATCTATGAGCAAGAGGCTACCAAACATTTTAGGAAAAAGTTGTTTCTTTCTTTCTGATTCTATCATTCCTATAGTTGTCCCTATCATATAATAATTCATACTCTCCTATTTCAGAAAATACCTCCCCGAAGAGCGAACGCCCGCAGAAATGATAATGAGCAACCCCAGCCTGTTGATTATTTGAATGAGACAGTGTCTCATACTGAGTTTTGGGCAGCCTTTTAGGCGTTAGGCCAAGCTGTCATCGCCAATGTTTAGTCTAATAACCAGTCCACGGTTGAAAATTAGCAAGGAGGTGATTTAGCTACTACTAGGATTCATAATTTTATACGGATGAATCTGCCAGAGTTTTATGGGTCTAAGTTAGGTGAGGACCTACATTTATACCTTGAGGAGGTAAAAAAGATCACATAGGTAATGCATGTTTCTAAGGAAGAAAGTGTTGAGCTGGCATCTTACAAGTTGAAAGACATTGCTTATGACTGGGTTGTAGCATGGAAGAAGGGTAAAGGTGAGGCTATTGCTCCTATGACTTGGAAGGTGTTCCAAGATGCATTCTTGGACAAGTGCTTTCCTCTTGAGATGAAGGAAGCAAAGATTGAGGAGTTTATAAACTTAAGGTAGGGCTCCATAACTGTTGAGTAGTATTTCTTATAGTTCAACTAGTGTGCCAAGAATGCTCCTAATTTGATTTTTGACACCCGAGCTAGTATGAGCAAGTTTGTGACAGCTATTTTTGGTTTGGTATAGAAATAGTGTAGGACAGTGATACTGAATAGGGTTATGGATCTGGATAGGTTGATGATGTATGCACAGTAGATAGAGATGGATAAGATAAGAGGGAGAGATAGAGTGAATGGTAATAAGAGGACTAGATCCGAGCAGCATGAGTATAGTAAGGCTAAGTCCTATGGATGGAACCGCCCATAGGTCCAGAGTCATTCGTCTATGCCAGCGCCTTCATCTGGTAGTGCTCATGCGCCTAGAGGCAAGTAGGAGTAAGTGAACAGGTCTTCTATGTCTAGGTCACAGCACAGTGTAAGTAACAGACCCCACTATCCTCCTTATGCTAAGTGTAGTAGAGATTATCCCGATGAGTGTTTAGCAGATCTGAGGGGTTGTTTCGGTTGTGGCAAGCTGCGCCAAAGACATAGAGATTTCCTCATGCTTGGTAGGGGAACAGAGATTCTCAACCTCAGGCACAAACTACTAGTGCACCAGCTCATGTACCTCGTCCAGTCCCTATTTAAGGTGTTTCATCTAGCACTACTAGAGGTCAGCTCCAGAAAAGATTTTATGCCTTACCATCTCATTAGGAGCAGGAGGACTCTCCCGACTTTGTTACTGGTGTGCTCTATGTATTTTGCTTCGATATTTATGTGTTGTTGGATCCCGAGTTAAGTTTCTCTTATGTGACCCCATTAGTCGCTGTGAATTTTGAAATGAGTCCTGAAAAGATTCCTGAGCCTTTCCTAGTTTCTACACCAGTAGGGGAGTCAGTGGTTGCTAAGCAAGTGTACAAAAATTATCCTGTTACTGTTCTTTATAGAGTCATATTTACTGATTTGATAGGGTTAGTCATAGTGGATTTTGACATTATTCTGGGTATGGATTGGCTTCATTTTTGTTATGAATCTATAGACTGTCGTACCCATGTGGTCAAGTTTTAGTTTCCTGATGAACCGGTGTTTGAGTGGTCTGGGAGTTCAATAACTCCCAAGATTCATTTTATTTCCTATCTCAAAGACAAAAAACTAATATCCAAAGGTTGCATCTATCACCTAGTAAAATTTAAAGACATTAAGATGAGGTTCCAACTATTCAGGCAGTCAACATTGTTAATGAATTTCCTGATGTTTTTTCAGAAGATCTCCCAGGGGTACCTCCCGATAGAAAGATAGAATTTGGGATTGACTTTCTTCCCGACACTCAGCCAATTTCTATCCTGCCTTATCATATGGAACCTGCAGAGCTTAAGGAGTTGAAGAGCAACTCAAAGATCTTTTAGACAAAGGTTTCATAAGGCCCAGTGTTTCACCTTCGGGTGTACCTATTTTATTCATGTGAAAGAAAGATGGTTCTTTGTGTATGTGCATTAACTATCGTCAACTTAATAAGGCCACAGTTAAAAACAAGTATCCTCTTTCGAGAATTGATGACCTATTTGATCAGTTGCAAGGTGCAAGTTATTTCTCCAAGATAGACCTTAGATCCGTCTATTATAAGATTAAGGTGAGGGAGTGTGATATCCCAAAGAGAGCTTTTCGAACACGCTATGGTCACTTTGAGTTTCTAGTCATATCTTTCGGGCTAACTAATGCCTCAGCAGCCTTTATGGACCTCCAAAATCGAGTGTTCATGCAATATCTTGATATATTTGTCATTGTTTTCATAGATGACATCCTTGTGTACTCCCGTACTGAGAACGATCAAGTAGATCACCTTAGAATGGTCTTGCAAACTCTTAGAGATCACCAGTTATTTTCCATATTCAGTAAGTGCGAATTTTGTCTAAGATTAGTAGCCTTTCAGGGTCATATCATTTCAACCGAAGTCATTAGAGATGATCCCAAAAAGACATAAACTGTAAGAAATTAGCCTAGACCTATTTCCCCATCTAACATTAGAAGTTTCTTAGGTCTAGCTGGCTACTACCTCCATTTTGTTGAAGGTTTCTCTTTTATTGCATCTCCTATGACCCGGTTGACCCAAAATATAGTTAAATTCTAGTGGTCAGATTCATGTCAGAAGTGTTTTCAGGAGTTGAAGACTCAACTTCCTTCAGCCCCTGTGTTGACTTTGTTTGATAGTACAGATTGTTTTGTGGCGTATTATGATTCCTTTAGAGTTGGCTTAGGTTGTGTGTTGATGCAAAGAGGTAAGGTTATAGCCTATACCTCTAGATAGTTGAATCCGCATGAAAAGAACTATCCAAACCCATGATCTAGTATTAGCTGTTGTGGTCTTTGCTTAAAAAATCTGGAGACACTAACTATCTTTATGGTGTCCATGTTGATATGATTACTGATCATAAGAGCCTGCAATATGTGTTTACCCAGGGGGAGTTGAATCTTATACAAAGGAGGTATTTAGAATTGTTAAAAGACTATGATATGAGTATGTTGTATCACTCGGTCAAGGACAATGTAGTGGCAGATGGCCTTAGCATGTTTTCTATAGGTAGTGTTGCTCATGTAGAGGAAGGTAAGAAAGAGTTAGCTTGTGGTGTTCATTGTCTTGCTATATTAGGTGTTAGATTGCTTGATTCAGCTGAGGGAAGTACTTTGGTGCAAAGTAGCTCTAAATCCTCTTTAGTTTTGGAAGTGAAGGAGAAGCAAGACCGAGATCCTAGTTTGGTCAGACTAAAGGAGTCAGGTAAGGACTAAAAGGTAGAGGTTTTCTTCCAAGGGAGAGATGGTTTGTTGAGATTGTAGGGTAGGTTGTGTGTTCCGTGTATTGATGATCTGAGGCTGAGGATTATGGCTGAAGCACATGGCACGCGGTATTCTATTTATCCCAGTGCTACCATGATGTACCATGACTTACAGGAAATCTATTGGTGGAGCGATATAAATAAGGATATAGCTGAGTTTGTAGCAAAGTGTGCAACATGCCAACAGGTTTAACTAGGGCACCAAAGACCTGGTGGTGTGATGTAATAGTTTAGTAGACCCACTTAGAAGTGGGAAGAAGTGAATATGGACTTCGTGACTGGTTTACCTCTTTCGTATCGTCATCATGATTTTATTTGGGTTGTTGTACATCTGAGAGTTTGTCAAGTCGCATAGAGTTCCCTAGTATATTATTTTGGATAGGGGTACTTAATTTACTTCTCAGTTTTGGAGAACATTTTAGCAAGGTCTTGGTACCTAAGTTTATTTGAGTTTTGCTTTTCATCCACAGACAGATGGTTAGGCTAAGAGGACCATTCAGACTCTAAAGGATATATTGAGGGCATATGCTCTAGATTTCAAAGGTAGTTGGGATGAGCATTTTTCATTGATAGAGTTTTCTCATAATAATAGTTACTATGCTAGCATTGAGATGGCACCATTTGAGGATTTATATGGTAGAAGATTTAGTCACTCATAGGATGGTTTGAAGTGGGTGAAGTTGTTGTAATTGAGCTTGATAGAGTGTTAGAGGCTTTGGGGAAAGTTAACTTGATTAGAGAAAGGTTGAAGACAGCTCAAAGTAAACAAATGTTATATGTCTTTGTGAGGAGAAGAGGTCTTGAGTTTGAGGTAGGTAATTTGGTGTACTTAAAGATTTCACCCATGAAAGGGGTGAAGAGGTTTGGCAAAAAGGGGAAGCTTAGTCCCTGTTATGTTGGCCCCTATAGAGTTTTGAGCTGTGTTGGGAAAGTAGCCAATGAAGTTTAGTTCCCTGCAGAGTTTTCAGCCGTTCATCCTAATTTTCATGTCTACATGCTTAAGAAGCATATTGGTGAGTCCGTTGTAGTGGATCCTTTGGAGAGTGCTGATATTCAAAACAGTCTTTCATTCAATTAAATTCCTGTTCAGATCCTAGATTTTCATATCCGTAGACTGGGTAACAAAGAGGTTCCCTTGGTCAAAGTTTTGTGGTGGAACCAGTCAGTTGAGGGCACTACTTGGGAGGCAGAAGCAGACATACAAGCCAAGTAACCGCACCTCTTTTCCGCGAGTTTAGATCAAGCCGAAGGTATTATTCTTCCTTACTTCATCCCTTCTAAATCTAAATTTCATCTATCCATCCATTATTGCATGAGTTCTTGCAATTTCCAAAGTATTCAAGAGTTTAGAAAGATTTTGAGCCATTTAGCAAATTGCTTTAGCTATACGTACTCAGTTTTTCCTGTGTTCTTGGTCAAACAAACGGCATTGGAGGACGAATATTCCCAAGGGGGAGATATTGTAATACCTCGGATTTTCTTTAAGTTGAGTTTCATCTTTAAGAAGAGTAAGGGCTGACTTTCCAAGTGAAATATTTTAAACCATGTAGAATTTCCCTAATATCAACATTTTTTCATGTAGAGAATTGAATAAGCTTTCCAACGATACCAGTTTCGTCTAAATCTAGTATCGGGGTGAGAAGTTATGTCCGTTTTACTGAGAGCTATCAGAACCACCCAGGTGCGACGAATTAGTTGACGGACCATTATGTTTGTGATGGACCGTCGCCCAAACTGTCAAATTTGCGATGGACCATCACCAAGACCATTGCAACCAAAGCAGTGACTCTCTCTTCTGGCCCAAGAGCGACAGCCAAGATGACGGACCGTCAAGCTAGTGACGGAACGCCACTAGGACCATCACAACTAAGGCAGTGTGGCCTTTTTCTTACTAATGTATGACGGACTGTCAAACTAGCGATGGACCATTGCTTCGACCGTCGCAAATCTCATTTAGTATTTTTAATACTTTTTTATAAGGATCCTTCGGGTCTTTTCCCTTTTAATACCCTGATATATTTAAAACGAAGCAGACAGCCTTATTATCTCCCAAAACATCAAAGAGCTAGGGTTTCTCCATCAAGAGAAAATCTGAAACCCTTCTCCAAGAAATTTAAGAACTCACCATAGATTCTTCAAATTGAGTTGAGATTTGAGTTCCCCAAGTCGAAGGCTTCAAGAACCTTTTCTTAAAGAGTAAGAGGAAGAGTTTCAAACAACCTTGTAAATCCAATTACACAATCTTAGGTTTGTAGGGTTTTGTACAAGGGTAATCCTTTCACCCTTGTGCCTAAAGACTTATTTTAAACTATAATTTTTCTGCAATTGATGAGATTTTACATGAAATTAATTAGGGTTTTTCACCCATTGTTATTGGTTGCAAGCTTTTGATGTTTGCCATGAATTGAAAGTCAAATAGCATGATTTTATATGTTTTCTTAAGAAATTGAAGCTGGGTTTAAACCCTATATTGTTCTTCCTTGAGAATTTAATGGTTGCAATGCTCTAGAATTGAAGTGTATGAGTACGTTGAGATTTTGAGATAAATTGCTGTAAATTCAAGATTTCTATATGATTTATGAGTCCATATGATATCTAGTATGCATTTTGATGAGTCTTGACTTGAGATTTGATTATGGGTCACTAAGCCCTACTTGAGATTTGTGATATAGCACCCATGATTTGAGTGCTTTGATATTATTGAGAAAGTTTTGACCTTAACAGTCATAGTAACTTTGAACCCCACTTTATTACATGAGATTTTAGATTTTATAGTTGGGTTCTTTATGAACCAAGAGATTATTTTTAAAGTGGATTTCCATGAGATGAGCATAGCTAACTAAAGGAAGTAGTATTTCGCATTGAGTTGGGTAAGTTCTTACGGTTTCATGCTCCAGAACTATGTGCCACCGTAGGATTGAAATTTATGGGCTAGAGGCCGAGATAAGTGATTACTGAGTTGAGGTTATACTCCCTGGCAATATGATGACGCCTGAGGATTTTTCCTTAGGAGGACAAGATGTTGGAATCCATGTAACTCGCATGGTTTATGTTAGTTAAGAGAACCTTGATGTGTGAGCATATGCTAACAAATTTGAGGCTTTTAACTGAGAATAATTGAAAAGTCTTAAGCAACTTTCATTGTTTTTATTTTTTTTATCTTTAATTTTATAGTAGAAGTCAAGATACAAGAAAACCAACAATGATGGAAGTAAAAAAGTTGAAATTTGAAGCAAATAGAAGAGAAGTGTGGCTGACGGCATTCCTGATAAGTTGTCAGCACTCTGATAAGTTATTAGCTTTATTGTCAGCCTTAAATAGAGAATGGGATTTATTTGGAAGAAGTGACGACGACATGTGATTAGCCGGCAGCTTTGTAATAAGCTGTCAGAGTCGCCGTCAGCCTTAGACAGAACATTGGAGCTGAGGTAGAGAAGTGACGATATTATCTTATATGTCATCATAATTTTGATAAGCTGTCAGGATTTACCACCAGCCTTAAGCAGAAATTGTCAAAATTGAAGAGGAGCTGAAGACATCCGTGATAAGTTGTCAGCCTCTTGATAAGGCGTCACGCGTGTCGTCACCTAATCCAAGAAGAACACTGAATTTTGTGATTTTGTTTCCATAATTAGGCTGACGTATTTATATCATAGTTTAGGATTTTCTAAGAGGGATTCTGAACCTATTTTGGAACACACATATTTTGTTATTTTCTCTCTAGTTTCTTGGCTTGAATAAAATAATTAACTTTGAAGAGATTATCATCAATATTTTGAGATTTCTACTTTGATATAATCTAAGAAACACTCATTGCTATTCATCTTGCTGTAATTTCATCTTTCAAATTATGAATTCAACTTCTTGCATTGATTATTACATTATGAGTGGCTAAATCCCTTTAACCCGAATTAAGGGATCTATGGGTTAGGTCTTGGTAAGTTGCTAAGTGTTCAAGATTCTAAAAGTAATAGGACTCCTTGATAATTCTGAGATTTTAATTATTGTCTATTGGTTGCAAACAATAAATAGCACCTTCTTTGATTTTCTTGAGATAAGAAATCAATTGTTGTAGGAAGTGAATTATTGATAGGGACTTGGAAGCTACCAACCTTTTATTTAATAATTGACATTGTAGCAAGGTTAATTAGCCTGAGGTGAATTCTAGTCAATGAATATAAATTCCCTAAGTCCAAGAGGATTAGGTAATTAAATACTTAAGTAGGTCGAGAGACATATTGGCATAACTTCGATAAAGTCAATCTGTTGTTCCTACCTATCGTGAGAATCTTGAATCACTATTAGAATCTATCAAGTACCAAATCCCATAGTGAACATAATTCTGATTTTCCATAAACTCTTGATTACAAATACTGAAACTAAAGTGACCAACAATTATTTGCTAAATTCTCATAACCCCAATTTATCGGAAGCTACTAACTATTAGTTGATTAACTCACATACAACTCAAATTCACACCATATTCCCTGTGGGAGACGACCCCAACCTAGTTGGGTTATATACTGACAATGATCGCTTACATTCTCATAAGAGAGGTGTAGTTTGAGCATTTTCAAAAATGGCACCTTCACCGGAGAACAATTTGGCGTATTGAGTTGGTTTAGAATTTTAGTTTACTTGCTTGAGTTCAAACTTGTAAATATTTGTTTAGTTTATTTTTTATTTTCTTTTATTTTTATCACACCTTTCTAAAGATGTCAGCTTGGATAGATAGTTTTTGGAGTGATGACAATTCTTGTGATGATTCTTGTTATTATTGTGGGGGATCATATTTTGACGCTTGCTGTCCAGATTTACCTGGAAGTGTATGGATGGTACCTTCATAATATGATGTGGATACTGTCTAACTTACTGTAACTTGGTGTTTGTCTTGTAGTCAAAGTGATCATTCTGAAGTTATGTGTGTTTTCATGGTTCAAGAGAAAAATTGATGAAACGAATCTTAGAGAATCAAGAATAGTTTTGGACAAAGCTAAAAGAGTTACCACTCCCACCATATTTACAGTGGCTAAATAAAGAAGAATATGAAGAGGACATTGGATAATTTTAGAAGAAAACTCAAGAATCATAACCACTTAATTGCCATCTAGATCTTAAGACTGACATTGAGAAGGTGAAAAAAAGTGAGTGTGTAGTAGATAGTGTAAATTTTGAAGTAGAACTAGTTGGGCCTCACTCGAATTATTTTCCACATTATGTTTAGATTATATCTTGTCTGTGGAATCATCTAAAATAGTGGAAGAGTGTTAAGAAGAGGAACAAGAATCCTATATTCTTTATTTTACACTTGATAAGCAAGATAAAAACATACCTCACTTTAAGGCCAAGTGGTTTACCACGCTCAATCCATTACTCGACTTCTTAATTTTTGTACTGTCCCCTACGAGCGAGACAAGAAGATAGACTCTAAGTTAGGGATGAAATTCATATCCTTAAGGTGGAGAAAAAAGTTGAGTTGGATCGTGCCGCAACATTAAATCAGGTGCTGCTTGGGAGGCAACCTAATGTATTTTGTTGTTTGTATTCGTATTATGTGATTGACATCAGATCTTTGCACCCATGGTACCACAGGTATGTTTCTAACTTTCTTGTTTTGGTTTTACGCATTGGGGACATTGCTTGATTTTAAGTTGAGGATGGGGATACTTGTGGGTGTCAATGTCCTCTTAGGGTTTTTGTTGTTGTGCCTCTTTTTCTCGGAGTCTTGTTCATAGTAGAGCCGGCATTTTTAGGCATATTGTGATTTATTGTGAAATATTGTAGTTGACAAGGAGAAATACAAGTACCTTAGGAAGTTAACATGTTTTTGTTGATTTTTGAACTCTGTGATATGCATTTATGTGTGACTACTGTGCATCTTGTTATGGCATTAGTACTAGTAACATGATAACCATTTCTAAACAATTGCATGAACCAAATGGGTAGTATCTTGTGATGTACCTTTATGCCATGTGTGTGTGAGATACTACCTAGTTCCCGTTGTGTATTAAATCCAGAACTTGCCCGGTTGGTCTTGCCTTAGTAGTAGGATAGCGGTTAGGAAAAGATCTTAGGTCGTTGTTGATATTAGTCCACTTTTAACCTAAACTACCTTCCATATGTAAATAATATCCCTTGATCCTTATTTTGAGCCTGAATGCCTATTCTTTTTACTATACCTATCACCTTCCCATTTTTATCATAATGAAGCTGTTTTGGCCCTGGTCCTTCTTGGACATTATGCACTTTAACTTAGACAAATAGCCTAAGTTGATGGTGGCTACCATAGGGGTGCATGATGTAAAATAAGTATGAATAAAAGTAGAATAAAAGAAAATAATAAAAAGCTGGGTGCGGTGGAAAAGAGCAAGAAAGGAAAAGTTGTGAAAAAAAAAGAAGTGATTGTAGAAAAGAACCGCACCCATCCTAAATAAGTGTGATCAAGAAAAAAGAATAATAGAAAAAGGCTAATGAGTGAAACCCCAAAAGCTAGTATAGTGTCAAGGAGGCTTAGTTACTTTAAATATTATTGAGTATCATACCATCCCCTAGCCTATATTACAAGCCTAAGAGAAGACCTATAGTGATCCTAGGTGACCTATTTGAAGATCTTGGTAACGAAAATAAGGGCAAGCCTATGGTATTTGGCATAAATTGATTGGAACTTCATTCTGAGAGTGAGTGTCTTTTGATTGTCCCCATTGTTACATATGAGATGTCTGATAGAAGTGAAATTGGACTTCTTTGTACTAAGGGCACACTGGTTACATTGCTAGTTGCTAACTTGTTTGGATATTGTAAGATTGATACATCCATGGTTGTTGTTGCTGATTTGATGCCATATCTTAATTCCTGTATGTCACGTTGTTGTTCTATAGTAGCATACATGGTTGATTTAGAAATAATTAACCTTAGAGAAGGTAAAGATGGTTTTGAGATAATATAGATGATTGACTGCCAAATGAACTTTGTATCGTCTTGGTTATATTTTAGTTGCATGAGTACAAGCAATTGTTTTAAGTTGAGGGTGTTGATATGTGAGCAGATGCTAACATATTTGAGGCTTTTAACTGAGAATAATTGCAAATTCTTAAGCAACTTTTTTTTTTTTTTATTTTTTTTATCTTTCAGTTTGCAGTGGAAGTCAAGACGAAAGAGAACCAACAATCATGGAAGTAAAAGAGTTGAAATCTGAAGCAAATAGAAGAGATATGTGGCTGATAACATTCATGATAAGTCGTCATCACTCTGATAAGTTATTAGCTTCATCCTCATCCTTAAACAAAGAATAGGATTCAGTTAGAAGAAGTGACAATGATATGTGTTAAGCTGACAGCCTTGTGATAAGCCGCTAGAGTCGTCGTCAGCCTTAGATAGAACATGGGAGGTGAGGTGGAGAAGTGATGATATTTTTTGATATGTTGTCACAATTTTGACAAACCGTCAGGATTCACCATCAGCCTTAAGCAGAAATAGTCAAAATTGAAGAGAAGATGATGACATCTGTGATAAGTCGTCAGCCTCCTGATAAGGCGTGTTCACGCATGTCGTCACCTAATCGAAGAAGAACACTAAACTCTGTGATTTTTTTCCATAATAAGGATGAAGTATTTAAAGCATAGTTTAGGGTTTTCTAAGGGGGATTCTAAACATATTTTGGAAAGCACGTATTTTGTTATTTTCTCTCTAGTTTCTTGGCTTGAACAAAACAATCAACTTTGAAGAGATTATCATCAATATTTTGGAATTTGTACTTTGATATAATCTGAGAAACACTCGTTCCTATACATCTTGTTGAAAGTTGATCTTTCAAATTATGAATTCAATTTGTTGCATTGATTATTACATTATGAGTGGCTCAATCCCTTTAACCCGAATTATGGGATCTATGGGTTAGGTCATGGTAAGTTGCTCAGTGTTCAAGATTCTAAAGGTAATAGGGCTCCTTGATAATTCCGAGGTTTTAATTATAGTCTATTGGTTGCAAATGATAGATAGTACCTGTTTTGATTTTCTTGAGATAAGAAATCAACTATTGTAGGAAGTGAATTATTGATACGGACTTTGAAGCTACCAACCTTCCGTTTAATAATTGATGCTGTAACAAGGTTAATTAACCTGAGGTAAAGTCTGGTCAGTGAATATATATTCCCTAAGTCTGAGAGGATTAGGTAATTAAATTCTTAAGTAGGTTGAGAGACATTTACGAATAACTTCGATAAAGACAATCTGTTGTTTCTAACAATCATGAGAATCTTGATTCACTATTAGCATCTGTCAAGTACCAAAACCCATAAAGAACATAATTCTGGTTTTCCATAAACTCTTGATTATAAACACTGAAACTAAAATGACCAACAATTATTTGCTAAATTCTCATAACCCCCAATTTACCGAAAATTACTAACTATCAGTTGATTAACTCGCATACAACTCAAATTCACACCATATTCCCTGTGGGATTTGACCCCAACCTACTTGGGTTATATATTGACAACGATCGCTTATATTCTCATTAGAGAGGTGTAGTTTGAGCATTATCAAACTTCCTTAAAGTATTTTACCTTGAGATAGAATATTTTCCCTAAGGATTTAAGAAAAGTGATTATCCCTAAGAGTAAGATTTTCAAAATAGTATCTTGAAGTAAAATTTTCCCAAGAAGAAAGTCTTCTCTACTAGTAAGAGTTATAGAATTCTGAGTTTCAAGTGTCTTGAGTTTAAAAGAGTTCTAAGTTCTTGAGCATTAAAGAAGTTTTACTCTTCATGAGATATATGCATGATTTTGAAAGTATTGTTTAAAGATTTATTTAGTCTTCGAGTAATGAGAATAAGAGAAGAGTTCAGATTTTAAACCTAAAGTCTAATGACTCACGAGATTTGTGTTATAAGCTTCATTATGCATGATTTATGAGCTTTACATTTCAGACTTAATCAAGCTATGTGAGTCATTCCTAATTGCATGTATGATTTGATTAAAGAGTATGGATATTGTTTTCTGTAAATGCATACACCCTCATATACTCAGTATATTCCCTAGTGTTGATCTACATATGTCTTTGTGCTACATTGCCTTATAATGTAGTTTCAAGTTCTCAGTCCCAGCCTCGTTAGTGATTTTTGAGTACCTTTGTCTATATCTCCACAGTGGTGAGTCCTCATAGTTCGAGGACCTATTTTCAAACATTTTAGAGTTTTAGTAGATATATTCTTTCTTTCAATTCAATTTGAGCCAGTTGGGGACCTTTCCTAATTTCCCTCTAGTTCATAGAGTAGCAGAGGCTTTGTCAGACTAGTTATCAGATTGTTAGTATGTTGAGATTTCCAGTTTTGTGGTCGTTTGGACTGAGTATTTTCTTCGTATTTCCAATCATTTGATATGACAGTACCATTGTTTTGTTTATTTCATCTCAAATTGAGTTATTATATGTAGTAATAGGCTCAAAGAATTAGCTTGGGGCTACTGGTACCCTTAAACACTGTGTGACGTCCCGGGAGGTGATTTCGAGTCATTACAGCACTAAACTTATTTTGGCTCTCACTAATTAATCATTTTTTACTTTATTTTCGCCCTTATTTCTCCCTTTAAATTTTAAAGAACATTCAAGTTGGGTGTGGTCTTTCATTCTTTCTTTTTCACTTTTGCACAATTTTTCTTTTCTTTCTTTCTTTTCTTTTGCTATCACACATAGACCTACTAACTTTTTTCTCTTATTTTACCCTTTTTCATACCCATTTTGCACTACACACCCTTATAATAGCCACCCTCAACTTAGGCATTTTTACTGAGTTGAGGTACACAATGTCGAAGGAAGATCAGGGCCAAAATAGGTTCATTATAATATAAATGGGAAAGTGAATAGGTGAAATAAGAAAAATAGGCTATAAGGTTCAAAACAGGGATAAAGGGATATTATTTAGCATATCGAAGGTCATTTAGGATAAGAGTAGACTAAACTTAAAAATGTCCTATGATCCTTTCATAACCGACTATCCTACAACCTAGGCATGACTAACCAGGCAAGTTCTAGATTAAACACACAAAGGGAACTAAATAGCATCTTACACCCATGGCATAAAGTCAATATTACAAGCTTCTACTTATCTGGTTCATACAACTATTATCAAGTGATTATTATGTCCCTAATCCTAATGCCATAACAAGATTCACAATAGTCACATATATATACATAACACACAGTTCAAAAACTAGATATTAAAGGGGTATCATCAACAAAAACATGTTAACTAGTGTAGATACTCAATTTTCTTCTCGTTAAAAACAAAACAACACAAAACAAAACATAATATGCCCATGCATGTCGGCTCTACTAGGAACAAAACTTTGAGTAAAAGAGGCATGACAACAAAACCCCAAGAGGACATCAACACCCATAAGCATCCCTACACCTAAATTAAAATCATGAATTATCCCCAATACATCAAACCTCTACAAAACAAGAGAATTAAAAATAGACTCGTGGCAGCCTAGGCGCGGAGATCTGACGTCAATCACGTAACACGAATACAATTAACAAAATACCTTAGATTTTCTCCCATGCAGAACTTGATTTCACGTTATGGCATGATGGGCTTGGTTAGGTACTCAAACTTCCACATCAAGCCCATGGGTACCGTGATTACTCAGACTTCATCAAGGTAGCCAAAAAGACAGCCTTCAAATTTCTCTTTACACTTTAAACTTATGAACTGCACCCTTAATTATTTTTTTGATTTCCCATTATGCTGATGGGACGGAGATATAAAAATAAAGGTCCCAATAAATAGATGTTCCATGTTGTACATCTTGTCCCTTACGTAAGGAATGTAGTTCTTTGGCTCAGTAAAATTCAAGAATATAGACATATGGTTCCTCCTCCTTGCACTCTTCTTTGGGCTTGGATGGCTTGATTAAGATCTGAATATCAAAGCATAATGTGGAAAAATGCTTCAAACAAGGTCCACTATGCCTCAACTCAGGAATTGCATCCTTATTTACATTCCCACATAAATCTAGTATGCTCTCCTTAAGAGTGACACTATCCATAAGAGCATAAGCAATTTTGGACTCCTCCCATTTCAGCTCCTCAAGTTGGCTTCTTAGAATTCTTTTAGTCGTACCCACATATCTCTAATTTGTTGGGCATTACATGCAACAACCTTTGCATCTAAATACTATGGTAAGTGGTAGATATTCAAGGCAAACCTATTAACCCTTTGAGTACGATATTGATTTTCTTTTTTTAAGAGCACCAACGTGTCAAACATGCTCTCATTATGTTCCAACAATATATTTATCATGATTCTATAGAAATGCATCATATCAAAAGGAAGAGGATCAATAAATAGAGAGTCATCATCACACCATACTTCTTCTGGATAGGATGTCATCTCAAGAAGAGTAGGTCAACAAAACAAATAAAACAAAAGAAAATAAAACCCAATAACTCAAACAACCTCAATCTAGATTTTTGAGACTATATTCCCTAACAACGGTGCCAAAATTTGATAATGCCCAAAATACCCCTTCTAAGAAGTATAAAGTGGTCACTGTCAAAATATAGTAACCCAAGTAGGCTGGGGTCCCACAGGGAATAGGTACGAAAATTATCTTAAACTTGTTGAAATCACCAAGTATTGCCAAAAAGTAAAAAAAGGGGGATTTGTAGTGACTAGATAAAAGTAACAAACGTTGGTTCCTTTTGGTTGTAAACAATCTAAGATGAACACTAGGATTGTGCTCCCCTTGGCTTCTCAACTCGGCAGACTAATTGTGCATAGTCAAACTACTCCAATATCTTACACGTAGAATCATTCAGTTATTTACCATCAATAATTTTTTGGATGAGCTTACAAACTTCACCTTTTACCTTATGAGTCTCAGGATGTCACCTTACTAACCCTTATCTTGACCCCATTTAACTATTACCTTTGAGTCTTTAGCTATCGGATGATAGCTAACCATCTTACGTAGATTATACCTATTAGTGTGGATCTACAGTTAATCTTTAAATTACTATTGTGATCTTCTTTTCCTAGTCACTACTCCAATTTTGGAGTAAGTAGCAATAATCTTGGCTGGATCTTAATGTTTTCCATGGCTAAGAAATCAATAAGACTAAAGAAAAGCCATTACATGGAAGAATTTTTATCTAGAACGTCTTGGCACTTCCTATACTTTGTTAATTTGGCAAGGTTCCCACGACCCTACTTAAGGAAATTGGTCGCTCATTATTATGAGATCAATCATGTAATACACTTATAAAATTACAAAATCAATCTCGCAATAAAGAAAGAATAAATTCCAAAGTCTTAAATTGAATAACAAATTGAGAACAACTAGAAGTTTTTGAGCTTGGACCCAAAAGGCCTCCCTCTGAGTTGCTTCAATATGTGAATAATGAATAAGTGAATAATAATGAATAAACAAAGACTAAAGGGTATTTATAGATTACAAGAAACCATATAAATCAAATCCTACCTAAAATAGGAAAACTTAATTACCCATACATAATAGGACTTAGAAACTTCATAGGAGTGTAATTGGGATACATGGAAACCCTATAAAATAATTTTGAAATAATCCAAAAAAATTGAGGTTGGTGGATAGTTATGGTCACTACTTGTGCCCTGCAGAGTGAGTGCAAGTGGTACTTGCGGCTACAAAGTGAGCACAGTAGTTCCCACAAGTGCCAGGACCCAAAAAATCCTGCAGCTCTATTCTCGAGATTTTGAACTTTCGATGCATGCTTTGCCTACATGTGGTCCGCATGTTGACTTAGCAAGTGTCGGGAGTCATCTTTTTAGCTTTTCTTCAATTCCCATGGATGTTTTGGTCATAAACAAGTCAAAAAGTGTCATAAACACCTATTAATGATCAAATAAGTGGAAAAAACATTGTTTTCATCTTTTTCTCAAATTTAGCATCCAAAACCTAATTTCCTGCAAAACACTCCAAAAACACATCAAATCTAACAAAATAGCCTTAAGTACATACATATTCTCCAAGTTTAATCATCATAAGTGCTATATTTCTATAGCACGTCACATAATGGTTAGAAATTTCTTCTAACATCATTAATTATCACCAACAAGTACCACGGTTCCTTAATATTTCCCCCAAAAGGGAATTCTCTAAGCATATAATAAGCGTGCAAAGGTTTTCAAGAGAACTATCATAAATTTGACTTAAGGTGGGTCAAAGATCCTACTTCTAAATCCTCTAAATATATTCTAAGTCAATTTCTACCACGAACTAGGATAAGGTATCTAAATCCATTCTTAGATGTATAACAAGACACAATTAGTCCTAAGGTGAAGGATCTTCTTAAACACAACAACCAAGCCAAATGATAACTAAGACAACTTCCATTAGTGTAAGCAACTATGGCCAATTAACCCTAAGCATGAGTAACTAGAGAATTTTTCATAATCTTGAGCAATCTAAGGCATTCTGTTTCTAAACATGAATAATGAAGTCCAATTCACCTAAGGCCTAAGCAACAAGTCAAGCATTCAAACTCTATGATTTTAATTTGGGCTAAACTATTCAACTTACCCAAGTCTTGTATTTTATCAATTCAACACCTAAAATAGATCATAATATAACAAGATATCATAAATATACTATGGCATAGCTCAATCTAAAAAGGGAATAAACCTATCCTACTAAGATGCAGAGAAAGCTCAACGAACTGCTAAACCTTTACTTTTCCCTTTCGAAAACCCTCATCAAGATGCCAAGATATCAAAAAATTATTCTACTTGTTAATACGATAATATAGATACCCATACTGCACCATTATACTTCAAGTCCAAAAATTATCTCAAAAACCCATGTGGGTACCACTTATTGAAATCATGTTTCTGAGGCCAACCCATAACTCATATAAGTTCAAGGAATCATTGCCCTCATCAATGGATGAAAACCAAGCTATGTTGGGGCTAAAATCAAGCCCTAAGGTTCTGGGGTTTTGAGCAAATTATCAAGGAATTTCACCAAGAAAAGGGTAAATTCTTACCTTAAAACGGATGATAATCACGTTATTAAATATTACACAAGCTTCCCAATCTACAATTAGATTTATTTTCACTCAATCTTTCTATTTAGGGCTTATACTCTATAGAAAGAGTGAGAAAATGGCTGAAATCGGAAAAAAAAGCCATTTTATTCCCAATCCAGGTATTTAAGAGTCGCTATTGCAACCCTGAGGTGTGCGATCGCACTACCTGATGGCTGCATGATTAATAGCGATCGTGACCCATACTGTACGATTTTAGCACCACGATCACAACCCAAGAATGGTGATTGTAGTTGCATCAGTTGACAGCTAAAACTTGAAAGTTCTTCCAAGTTTTCTTCAAGCCCTTGGGATATATTTAGAATCCTAAATATGCAAATAAACTATTTAACCATACCAAATTCAATATTTCATACTCAATGGCGCACTTGAATTTTCCATCTGAGGTCATTTCATCCAAATGGGATCCCATACCTATATTTTATTTTCTCAACTCTTTGACCAATACGTCAAAATGAGATAGGGTGCCTTGGGACCCAAACTAAAGGATTACCTAGCCTAAAATCAACATTTTAGAGTTGTTGGCATAGTCAGAATTTGCATTTGAAATTGTTTTATTAAAGTTTTTAGCCTGGTGGCCATTTGAAACCAGTGAAGACTTTTAAATAAGGAATTGTCTCTAAAAAACAAATGAACAGCTCGATATCCAAAATATCAATCCCAGCATGTCATATATGATTTGGAGTAGCTATATAAAAGCTTTAATAGTTAAAATATGTGGAATATGGAAATTATCTTGAAGGTTCATTACCAAACCTAGGGTTCATCCTTAAAGCTTTTGTTCAAAATTCCCCATCAAATAGGTATGTGGGTATTCAATAAGATATTCCTTTCACCCTTATTCTCAAAATCTAGTTTTAATTATGATTTTTAGTTATGGTTATTATTAACTCATGATCTGGAGTTCACGCCTAATTATGCCAAATTCTTTAAGTTTAGTTTTCTCACAATATATTGTGGTTATAGTTCCCATACAAAGTTATTAAGCATGATTTCCATGTCTGTAACTCATTTGTTATAGTACTTGAAGAATTATGCATGTTTTACATACTTTAATTTATTTTAGAATAGATTTGCATGATTTGACAAATTTCAGTCTATTTTAGTACAACATGGCATGTTATGAACACATGATCTCAAAATTTAATAAATTTAAGATTCTATTAGGGTAAACTTCAAACAATTATTGCTTCTTGAATATGAAGAAATAGATGTCCTAATACATATCAAATTAAATATGTTTTATACTTATTTACAAAACCACCAACTGTTCATTGATCGAATTTTAGATTAAACAATTATGGCCATTTTAGTAAGTATTATAAGAGTCATGACCCAATTTTTTGGGTCATGATAGCACCAACTATAACCCATTCGTAGGTAATCTAACTCGTAGTCCTGAACTGGTAGTAACTTACTACCAAGAGAAATGAAGGAAAATTGTTGAATAAATTAAATAAAAGGCTAAAATATAAAAGATAGTCCCAAATCGTAGTAGAGTCAATATCAGAGCTTCTAACATGATAAGACTAAAAAATGAAGTACTAAATAAATATACTGACACAACCCATCTCTGAATACAACATATAGACTAGTCTAGTACATACGAGGGAGAATAGTAATACTTCGAATGCTAGGAGCTCACCCTATGTCTCCAAACCATAGTTTCTCTGCAGGATGCACACAACAATGGCAAAAATTTGTACAATGATCTGTCGGCTATAGAAGTGTAGTATGAGTAAAAAACACGTGGTACTCAGCAGGCAACTATCGATTGAGCTCCAAATATAATGCAAATATAAATAACATATAAGAAAGAATGTAAAATATACCCAAATATCCAAGAATTTTCAAAGTAAAACTAAGGAAACAATGAGGATAAACTATCATATTCTATTCATACTCGAGGACCTAAGCATATACAATATATCGCTGGCCAATATACAAATAATTAGTAGGAAAGGGATATGTATAGTAGTATACAAGGCCAAGGAAAGATTTACAACACTACATATGGTATTTATATATATATATACATATATATAAATATGGTTAACTCAAGGGTATAACCTAGCATAGTCATACTAGCATCTTAAGGCCTTCAAATTATAGTAGGAACTAGCGCTAACATAATTAGGATATCTAACCCATACATCTAACCATGAGAAAATTTGTCATAATAAAATAAACTTAAAAGCAAGGAATCATAATCATATATTGAATCTAAGTATCAGGCCAATAATCAACCTATCATGAACTAACCATAATAATAATACAATACAGTAACCGGCTAGCCTAGAAAAATAATACCTAAATCGGGCCCCATAACCTAGAAGGTCTAATCAGCACATACAACACATAGTAAGAAATACGCATCACCAATACATATACAAATGTTGGCGCCTAAACTATACCTCTAACAAAATATAATGCGGTTGAGGTCAAATATAGTAACCAAGCTAGGCTGGGGTTGATCCCACAAGGAATAGGTCAAACTCATAACTCAAATTTGTTGAAGTATCCAAAAGTGCGGGAAAGTAAATAGGGGTTTTGCAGTAATCAGGAAAAGTAACCAACTGAGAATGCTTTTGGTTGTAAATAGTTTAACACAAACACTAGGACTGTGTTCCCCTTGGGTTCCTACCTTTGTAAGTTTTTGGAGCCCAATCCAACCATTTCACTAACATACATATAGAATCTGACAAGCTAGGTATTACCAACTATTTATGGACTTGTAGGTAATTTTCACCCTTTATCGTGGTCCTAATTTAACTATTACCTTGTGGATATCAAGATATTAGATGAGGGTTAATATTGTTGAAACACTATCATAATTCCCTTTGCTTAATTTCAATCTCTTTTGTGAAGTCGATAATTGAATACAAATGAGTTCTTAGATTTGGCCAGCACTAAGAAACCAATTAACTTGAAGGAAATCATAATACACGTGTAAATGTTGATTTAGTTGAATCTCATACTTCCCCTTCTTCGGTAATCCACCATGGTTCCCATAACCCTAGCTAATGAAGTTAGTCACTCATGGTTATACAACACTCCATGTAATTTGATAGAGAAAGCGTAGAATTAATTGTATAAGAATAAAAAAGTAAAATCCAAAGTCTTAAATTGAATAATAAACCCAAAACTAATAACAAGAGTATAAAGTATGTAAAAGTATGTCAAAGTACGTAAGCTATTACAATAGGACCTCAAGGATATTTATAGAGTCTCAAAATAACAAAGAAAACCTAACCAAAATACAATAGGAAAACTAGGTTAGAATTGGTCAGCCTCTGGCAAAGAGTCCTTATGTCTCGAAATACTCATTAGCTATTGTCTTAGCTCTCTTTTGACTTTGGTGGTCATGACTATGAGGAGTAATAAGCCATTGGTTGGGACTCGTAATGACTCCAATGACTTTCAGTATTTAGCACTTTTTCTCCATTATCATAAAGACTCCTTATCCCGAGTCATTATCTGTCATAACAACTCGTGGTCTTCACTCGTGTTCACTGGAATCTCACTTGTCAACTTTCAATACTTTTTGCTACTGTGCTCATAATGATTCCTCGCCATGACTCATTGTCACTTCTTACAATTCATGGTCAACCTTTACTTTACTATCTAAAGCCAGCATCACTCACTTTTCTTGTAATGACTTGGGTCATGAGTTGTTAGGTGACTACACGACTCGTAGCCCAATCAACACTTAAATTTTCCTTGAGATTTTTCATTCATTTCTGATCCATGCCAATTCCAACCTAATTTACCTACAACATAAAAGAACACACATCATATCCGACCAAAAGTCCTAAGTATTTTAATAGTTTCACCTTTTTAAGCATCAAAAGTGCCATGTAACCATAACATCAGCAACCCTCATAAGGCTGATACATATAGGGGTATACTAGTGATTGGAAATACGCATGCAAGGGTGAATGCAACCATAATCCATACTACTATAATAGAACCAAATAACATAATGTAACCTAGTGTACATACCTCCTCCATCTTGGTGGCTCATAAAGGTCGGACCTATGGTGACCTCTCTTCTCTGGCATAATGACTCATGAATGAAGGGTCCCCTAAGGGGTTTGGGAGTAGTCGTAACACCGACCTAGTACCAATCTATGATTTTCAATAACCATGACCATTATCAATTTACAACGTCTAGTACTAGATATATATATATATATATATATATTTAACTGCATAGACTAGAACCGTTACTAAAAAAGTGTAGGTCCATAAATCCATTTCTCAAGGTTAACGTCGAGACTAAATCCTCATAAAAGTGTAGAAAGGGCCAAAATATCTCTAGGCCAAAATAAATTGTAATAGTAAAATCTTGGACCAAAATCTATCTCGATCAAATCTTTAAAGCATAATTTTTAGATTCAAAGGTTTATAACTTATTAATGAAGATGGTATAGTTTCCATTATGAAAGTATCTATCTTAAAAGTGAAAAGTGGGAATAAATCCCTTTTTAGGAAAAATAGTAGTAAAATAATATTTTTAGTTGGAATCGTACCATTTAAAATTTTAGTAAGCCTGAATGTACCAAATCTATACATTCCATTACCGGTATCTAAACAATATGATCCTAAGTATCAAAATATTTATAAACTATAGTCATTTCCTTTACAAAGATGAATCACTTCCTGTAATCCAATGAATACTATAATCAGAGCCTTGGCCCAATAAATATGTCATAATCCAAAAAACCATCACAATCCATTGAATAAAATAATAAACAATATACTAAGGAGTATTAGCCTCAACTATGCCTAATATGCTAGCAACCTAGAATAATAAGATCCTAGAAGCATAATAAGTATTTCACCTTAAGGGTCAATTCACCCTTCTATCCACATACTCATAAATTAGACTAAGTCATGGTCTTCTACCTAACATCATATTTGAACATCCCTATTTAACATATAACATACATAATACACCATTTAATGAAGAAGAGTAGATAGAAGTCTACCTCAATGTTGAACAACATATCCTTGAATCACCTACAAATCATTTATTTTTTCTCCACCATCCTAAAATGTTGTCACATTATCAAAATAATAATCGAGATGATATTGGGATTAAAATGAGACCCATATTTCTATATTATGGATTGGATCAAGATTTGGGTTAAGAACGGGCTCATGGGGCCTGTAAACGTAATCTAAAAATGAATCTATCACGGGGTACTTCAACGGACAAGGAATGGGTGCTCAAAAGTTGAACAAAAATAGAGCGTAGATTAGGTCTCAAATCAACCCTTAAATTTTGGGAATTAAAGACCTAATTTCTAAGAATTTACCATGAATTATGATGGATAGTTTCCCACTTTTTCATCTCTTTGAGCTCTCAATTTAGTGTAAAAATAGTGGAAGAAATGGTAGAAAATCGAGTGGAGAAATTAGGGTTAAAAAAGCTTAGGTATCACTAAATAGAACACTGGCACTAAAGCAGCAACATGACCGCTTTAGCAGTATGATTACAATAGCAGGTGCCGCTAAAGAGGCCTCAATGGCACTGGAGCGGGCACCACTTTAGCGGTCATTAACTGGTTAAGCGGACCCCGACCATTAGGCTTGGGCCTGCTAAAGTGACCAATGGGATTTGAGTGCTAAAGCGTCCAATTAGGTGCTAAAGCAGCCATATCAAGTTCCATACACTAGATTTTACCAACTCCAAAATAGATTTCGACTGGATGCTCAAAATTAATTTGGAACCCTATGTGCCAAAAAAAACTATAATACCAAACCTAATTTGATGTTTCAGACTCAATGGAACCATCAAAACTTTCATTCAAGATTGTTTCGACTAAATATGGAGCCTACACCCAGAGTTCCATTTTTCACATAATCTGCTAATAAACAAAAATGATTCTGGAAATCTCAAGACATAAACCAATGATCCCTGTAGCCTCAGATTAATATTTCAGAGCTGATGGTGTCATTAGAATTCTCATCTGAGGTCATCTTCTAGGAGTTTTGGTCTAAGACCAAATCCATAACAGCGAAAGCTCCAACATGGGGTAATGAGCCTAAAATCCAAATGAACTATCCGATAGATCTAACCAATAATTTTGATAAATTATATATGATCTTTAACCATTATGGGAAGACTCGAAATACCAAAAATTCTTGAAAATTAAGGAAATGACTGGGAGGATAATTATAATAAATTTTTCAAGAAGTCACTACAACTCAATAGTATGAGTTGTAAGTTGAAAGTATGACTTGTACTGATGACTTATGATCATTGTGAAATGCAAAATATGTGAGTACCCTCCAGATCATTTTCTATATCTCCATACTTTTCCATTATTTAAAGCTTTCCTATAGATACCCCAAGTTATTTGTGAAGTGTTGCAACTGATAGTTCATTTGTATTTTAGAGAAAATCCCTATTTTTAAGTTCTTATTAATACGAATTTATATCGGGCATAAACTTTAGGTTAACAACCTTATATGCCAATTTTTACAGTTTCATCGACTTTAAAACGTTGATTTTATGCTAGGGAGACCTTTGGTTTGAGTCTCGAGGCTTCCAAAGTGATCTCAGGATATTGGGTGGATTTTGATAAGAGTGGTCTTTGGGTGTTGGGCCTCTATTTCATCAAAACAATTTTGAACGAAAATTTTTATGGCGTTGTTTAGTCTAGAATATCGAATTTGATAGAGTAGTAAAGTTTGTTTATGTTTATACAATTTTGAGTGGTTGACGAAGACTTGGCAAAACCATGTTTTAGCTATTACATCCACTTAAGGGGATCTTTGGTCACTTAAATAGACAATAGGGTCGCTTTAGTGGCCAAGCTGGGTCCCCAGTAAACCGTTGTATCGAAGACCAAACTGCTCAATTAGATGTCTCTTAAGAAACATATTTTCTACTTTAATAGAGGTTAGTCTGGGAATGAGATACTTAAGAGACCATATGCCTCTTAAACGGTGATTTCTTAAGTAATTGGATAGTCGCTTATGAACTAACCACAGGGGTATTTATCTCACCCTTCACCTATTTTTCTCTTATTAATCTCAAGCCCCAAGTCTATCAAAACCCTAAAGATATTAAAAAGTTAGAAGACCGATCCTTGGGTTATGGTGGGGTATTGGTGAGATCCAAAAAGTCATTTCTTTATCGTAATCCTTGTAAGTTTTCGTATAATTCTTGATTAATTCTCCAATTTAGCCTTAAATTCCTAGCTTTTTTATGGGCTGATTTTGATGTCGTTTGAGCTCAAAATTTACATATTCTTGAAAATTAAATGGTCAATGAGCATAGAGCTACATGTTGAAAATTTCAAATTTGTGATTCCACTAGCGAACCCCACCTGGGATTTTGACTCAATTTTTGACGTGAAGCATTCAATACAAAATATGCATTATTATTCTCATATTAATGTATAGATCACTAGTTTGACAGTGTGGCATCATGCAGAGGCTTCTCAAAAGGGAAAATCTCCAATTTACCAAACTTTACTGGGCATTCTTCGATGTTTAGTAGGATAGGCTTACTCTCATCATAGATTGAGCGTTATTATGGTATTGGTATGATATTATGCTAGTATTAGGTTGGGAAATTTTTACTTAATTATATATTTAGAAAAGTATGGAAATTTAGTCGATTAGTGAGTCGTATTTAGGCAGATTTGACCTGACTATTTGTTCCTTTAGTTTAATTTATACCTTATGACTTAATGAAACTTATGTACCACTTTGTAGCAGGACTTTGGAACCCTCGTCTAGTTAGGGGTATAAATTACTTTAGAATGAATTTTTAGGGTTAGAAGAGTGCCCTCTAGCCCTCTTTAGGCCAATATTATAATTAGCTTCTTGTAGACCAAAGAGGCCTTCTTTTATCATCCTATTTATATGTAATGCCCTGAGTCTGTACCCCGAACGTCACACGGTGCTTACAATCTCGAAGGAGCACAAGTTAACCCATGTCTGGTACCTACTGTGGGCTCTGAATAGTCATACTGTAATAATGCAGAAGTATAACTAAAATTGCATAAGGTTCATAAACATTGAAAACCAATACATAATACTGATGTACTACTAAAAATAAAACTGAACAACTGTCTAAAATAATCTAGTGTAAAAGCCGCTTACTGTCTGAATAGGGAGTTGAAGGGACAAGTCCCCAACTAACTCCAACAACTGAATAAAATAAGTCTAATGAAATATTGAAAAGAATAACTCAATCCTTGAAATATGAGAACTCACCACTGTAGTCGCTGCTATTAATCTTAATTGATAAGTATGATCTGGAGCTCGTGCGGCTGAACCTATGATATGAAACATCATAGTGCAAAATAAAAGGTATGCATCAGTACTTTTAATATACTGGTATGCTAAGTGAGGTAGGCTGATATACATGGGTTTATGTACATGAGATGATGACTGGCTGAATGATACATGACTAAATGATAGTACATGGATAACTAAGACTACTATAAATATTGAGTATGCAATACTATACACATATACTGTATCTGGGATCATACTGAAACTAAATACTAAGTTCTGATAATTGAGTGACTAATATCCTTGATTTCAGATAACTGAATTACTCTAATAACTAGGCGACTATTTCTGTCTGTCCTGATTCTATAGAATTGAACTGAGTTCTAAATTGAGTCTTGAACTAAAAATGTAACTGTGGGAGTGTTCATCTAAATGATATAACCCAATATAAGCTGTCTAAGGGTCCAACCTGTAAGCCCAATTAGAGGGGTCTTAGCACCTTTCCAAGGGATACTAACAAGGCTGGGTAAAATCTAATCTGGTAGGAAGACCCATAATACATATGTATGATTGCAATAACCATAGTCTAGAAGGAATACGTCTTACCCTACACTGGCTACGTAGTTCTGTAACACAGGAATTGCTACTAAGGGTCAAACAATATGATGGCAGGAATGCCCCTATCCCTGGGTTCTCTCCGTACTGAATCCTACTCCCAACTGAAAGGACACTGAACTGATCACTAGACTGTACTAGGCTTGACTGAACTGAACTAAGTTCATTGAGTTCAACAACTGACTGAATTCTACTATTCGTGACATTGCTGAGACTATCATGTAGCTACTATACTTCTAGACAAACATCTAGATTTTCAGGTATTGAATATCTCCTAGACTTGATAGAATCTATACTAATAAAACATGGCAATACTTGAAACATGACAATCGTAAACTTTCCACAATGCAATCATTGAGACATTTCATCAAGCACTTGGAAGTCATGAACTTGTACATGAATAGGAACGCATGCTAACATGTCATAATTATACTATTCAATCCACATAAGTATTCCAACAAACACTTTCAAGGCATACCTTTAGCATGATAGAAATTTAAACATGTAGTAATGGCATGAGTTTAATACTAGGGTCACCAAGGGATCACAAATACACAATTAACTCAATTAAGCATTTTGTCAAACACCTAGGAGGAATGATCTTCCACTTGGGCATGAAGAACATGTTGGGGCATCATGACTACAAAAATCAATTTTCAATTCAAGGGTTTTGACATAGGGATTACAACAATCAAATATATGCTAGTTTATATTCATGATACTTGCAATTAAATCTTGAATTGAAAACCCATTACATGAACATGAAAACAACCTAATTGGTATATGTAAATCATGAAACTATTAACTTGAGATTTTAAAAAAGGTTCTTGAACTCCAAGAGTAAAAGAAAACTAAAGCATGAACAACTAACATACCTGAATTATTAATGCTCTAAAAATTGTTGGAGTGTTCTTGATGCTTGAACTTGAAATTGGATGCCCCAGGGTTTTTGTTATTAAGTATTTTTTAGAGAATGAGTGAATGAAATTTTCCTTTAGAAAGGCTTAATCTTGTATTTTTGGGGATGATTAAAAGGGGAAAAATACATAATTACCCCTCTGGACGCAGAATTAAAAGAGCAGAAAATGCACCCAGTGATGTGCATACCGAAGCGCCTCATAAATGGTCGACGTGAGAGCCAACAGATGCATCAATTTTTCATTGGCTCACTAGAATTTACACTAAAGGCTGGTGAAAAATCCTGGTCTACATGATAGGCGACTCGACATGTTAAGATCGCATAGATCCACTATTTTGGACTCCCAAACGTGCCTCAAACGACGTCCAAAAAAATCCAAAACTCATCCGAGAACACCTACTAACATCCCTGATCATGAATCAATTTACAAATCAACATTTTAAGGTCATAATGATTTAAAATAAATCCATTGAATTATTGAGGCTAAAAATAAGACTAAGTGTTAATACTTTGCTTCAATCTTCTAAGTCTAGGACCTCTTTCACGCTATAAAGGACAAAGTTAGTCTTGGAATTAAACGGGGTCATACAATATCCCCCCTTGGGAACATTCATCCTCGAATGATACTGACTAAGCTAAGAGTACTGGTAGACTGAGTTTATATACTAAATATGTACAGCTGAAGCATGATTACATGACTAAAACTACTGATAAACTGAGTTTTCATACTAAACATTCATAACTGAAGCATGACTGAATTTTGAAGACATGACACATGGCTGAGCTATTTCATGAGATATGCATGATATGAGAATGTTATATAGCTGAAAGTGATAGCAAGATTGCAAAGGAAATCTGAGCATGGAACTAAGTAAATCTCAGAAAGACTCTTACCTTGAGCTGAGACTGAATTTAAGAAGAAGAGGTAAGAATACTTGGTCCGCATATCTGCTTCTGATTCCTAAGTTTCTCCCTCAACGGACTGATTTTGCCAAAGAACTTTGACTAAAAGATATTTTTTGTTCCTCAGTCTGAGAAATTAGTGATTCAGGATTTCGACTAGAACTTCCTCGTAAGAGAGGTTGTTTTAAACATCTGTACGCTCTATAGGGACTAAAACTTCTGGGTCACTAATGCATTTCTTTAAAAAGGAGACATGAAACACTGGGTGTACTAAAGTTAAGTCTGAAGGCAACTCAAGTTCGTAAGTTACCTTTCAAAAATGATTGAGAATTCGATAAGAACTGACATATTAGCGAATAAGCTTCCCCTTCTTGGCAAACCTCTTCACTCTCATCATGGGAGAGATTTTCAAATACACAAAATCTCTAATTTCAAACTCGAGATCTTTTCTTTTGATATTTACATAGGATTTTTATTGGCTCTGGGTTGTCTTAAGTTGAAGCCTGATTAACTGATCCTTCTATAAGGCATCAAACACCAAGTCAAGCCCTACTACTATAGCTTCACCTACCTCAAACCAACCAATGGGAGATCTATATCTCCTTCCATTAAGCATCTCAAATGAAGCCATCTGAATACAAGAATGATATTTGTTATTATACACAAACTCAATCAAGGGTAAATGGTCATCCTAACTACCCTTAAAGTCAACAATACATGCTTTAACCATATCTTCTAGAATATGAATGGTCCTTTCTGGTTGACCATCTGTCTGAGGGTGGAAGGTTGTACTGAGGTGAACTTGGGTACCAAGACACTTTTTGAAAGAACTGTGTACCTCTATCTGAGATGATGGTTAATAGGACTCCATGAAACCTGACCAACTCTCAAACATAGAACTTGACATAATCCTCAGCTGAATAAGAGGTATGACCTGGTAAGAAATAGGTTAATTTGGTCATCTTATCCACAATGACCCAAATCATATCATGCTGATGACAAGTACGTGGTAAACCCATCACAAAGTCCATGTTCACTTCCTCCCACTTCTAAGTTGGAATACTGAACTCCTGTATGGACCCACTAGGGTTTGAATGCTTAATCTTAACCTGCTGATATATTGAGAACTTACCTATAAAGTTTGCAATATCTCTCTTCATCCCGCTTTACCAATACACTTCCCGCAAGTAGCAGTGCAAATTAGTAGCCCCTAGGTGAATCGAGTAATGTGCACTATGCGCTTCTACAAGAATCCGTTGCCTCACACTATCCACACAAGGTATGCATAATCTACCCTGGCAATGCAACACACTATCTCCCCCTTAGTAGAAAACCTCTACTTTTTTATATCTGACTGACACTTTCAGCTTAACTAAACTGGGATCTCTGTCCTTCTTTTCTTTCACTTCAAAAACCAAAGATGATTCCGAACTATTCTGCACCCAAACACTACCCTCAGCTAAATCAACCAAACAAACACCAAACCCAATAAGCTAATGAACTTCCTAAACTAACTTCTTCTTACCATCCTCAATGTGAGCAACACTACCCATGGACAATATACTGAGGGCATCAGCCACTACATTAACCTTGGTAGGATGATACAGAAGACTCATGTCATAGTCTTTCAACAACTCTAACCACCTTCTCTAACGCAAGTTCAAATCTTTTTAAGAGAATACATACTGTAAGCTCTTATGGTATGTAAACATATCAACATGCACCCTATACAAATAATGCCTCCAAATTTTTAAGAAAAATACCACAACTGCTAACTCGAGATCATGGGTGGGGTAATTTTTTTCATGGGGCTTGAGTTGTCTAGAGGCATAGGCTATGACCTTACCTTTCTGCATTAAACAAACCAAACCAACTCTGGAAGAATCATAATACACAAAAAAACCGTCTAAACTATCTAGCAAAGTAAAAACTAGGGTTGTCGTGAGTCGAGTCTTCAACTCCTAAAAACTCTTCTCACAAGAATCTGACCACTGGAATTTGACTTTCTTCTAAGTTAATATGGACATGGAGGATGCAATAGATGAAAATCCTTCAACAAACCATTGGTAATAGCCAGCCAAACTGAAGAAACTCCTGATATCTGATAGAGAGATGGGTCTGGGTCAGTTTCTTACTGCTTTAATCTTTAGAGGATCAACTCTAATGCCATCACCTGAAACTATATAACTAAGGAAAGCTACTGACCTTAGCAAAAATTCATATTTACTAAATTTGACAAATAACTTATGGGCTCTGAGGGTCTGTAATACTATTCTGAGATGGTCTACATGATCATGTTCACTGCGGGAGTAGACAAAGATGTAATTAATGATGACTATGACGAAAAGGTCCAAGTACTGCTTGAACACGTGGTTCATCAAGTCCATGAAGGCTACTAGGGAATTGGTAAGACCTAATGACATGACTAGGAATTCAAAGTGACCATACCGAGTTCTAAAAGCTATTTTTAAAATATCATATTTATGACTCTGAGTTGATGATAGCCTGATATGAGGTTTAACTTAGAAAAGTAACTGGCACTCTAAAGTTGGTCAAATAAGTCATCGATTCTAAGAAGTAGATACTTGTTTTTGATTGTGACTTTGTTCCACAGGCAGTAATCAATACTCATTTTGAGAGAATTCTCTTTCTTACACCTGAATAAAACTGGTGCACCCCACGGGGAAATACTGGCCTGATGAACCCCTTATCTAGGAGGTCTTTTAATTATTTTTTTAATTCTTTAAGTTCAGCTGGAGACATTCCATATAGGGTAACAGAGATGAGCTGAGTGTTAGGAAGAAGGTCGATTCCAAAATCAATTTCTCTTTCGAGAGGAACTCCAGGAAGATCTTTGAGAAACACATCTAGAAATTCACACACAACTGAAACTAACTCAAGGTTAGGGGTCTCTAAACTAGAGTGTTTAACTTGAATGAGATAATAGACTCACCCCTTAGATATCATTCTTTATGCTCTAAGGGAGAAAACAAGCTGACCCCTGAGTACCAAAGTACTACCTCTCCATTCTAGGATAGGTTCATTCGGGAACTAAAAATAGATAACCCTATTTCTACATTTAACTGAAGCATAGCATGAATAAAGACAATCCAAGATGAGAATGATGTCAAATTCTGTCATCTCTAACTCTACTAAGTCTTCTAAAGTAACTTTCTGGGATACCATAATCGGACAGTTCCTGTATATCCATCGAGCTATACTAGATTTATCCACTGGAGTAGAGACTAAGAAGGGCTCTGCTAGGATTTTGGGGCTAACTTCAAAATTAATAGCTATATACTGGGTTACAAAAAGAAGAAATGCTCCTACTTCTAATAAAGAATACATAAGAATATAAAAGGCCTATAACGTACCCATAACCATATCAGGAGAAATTTCCTAATTATGTCGGGACTGAAATACATAAAGTTTGTTCTGATGTTGACCACTAGTGACATAGGAAGTGGCGCCCTACTGATTCGGGTGACAGGATGGGATTGAAGGATGGTTGGGCTAGCCCTGTTGACTACTCGTTAGGTAATCCCTAACTCTGTGTCCTATCTTGCCACACCCAAAACAAACACCACTACCAGCTCTACACATATATCTATGATTCCTACCACATTCTCCTCAAAGTGGGTTAGTACGACCACCCTTCCCATTACTATGAAACTTAGAGCCAGGTGCTTTATTTTGACCGTCATTCTTAAACTTGGGCACTAGCACACTAGCTGAAGGTAGAGATGAGGCTGATAATTTCTGATGGAATTGGTAGTGGTTACTACCCCTGACCTTAGCTTAAATCTACTTGTCCTGGACCTCTTATTCTTTCTCTCTTTTTTATACGCTACCCCCTTCACTCTGTTAAGCATGAATCTAGAGCCTAGATAGGGAAACAGCTGACAGATTGTTCTGAGAAACTACTGAATAAGCTAAGGTAGTGAAAGTATCTCTAAATTTAGCGTGAGATACATGCTCATTCAGGGTATCTTCCAGATCAGGTGGAGGTATGGGATGATTCCTATTTCTTCTTTTGTTATTCTTTTTGGGAGGCATTTTTTGTACACAAAAGTATGGATGAGTTAGGAAGAGAGTTTAAATAGAACTCATGCTCTTTCGCATGACACGAATAATGAAAGAAGGGGACTTTTCCAAAAAATGCCTTGTAGCCTCTTGTCCATAAGTGTGACGTGCTACACACCCATGCACAAGACTCTACTTGACATGGTTTTCAAACTCCCTATAAAACTTTTGAACCTTATACTCTGATAAAAGTTTGCGATGCCCCTAGCTTGTACCTCGAACATTACATGGTTCTTACAATCTCGAAGGACCACAAACTAACCCATGATTGGTACCTGCTGTGACCACTGCATAGTAATATTGTAATAATGCAGAAGTATAATTGAAATGCCATATGGTTTACAAACATTGAAAACCAATACTAAAATACTGATGTAATACTGAAAAAAACTGAATAACTATCTAAAATAATCTAGTCTAAAAGCCTCTAACTGTCTGAATGGGGAGTTAATGGGACATTCCCCAACTAACTCCAATAACTGAATAAAATAAGTCTAATGAAATACTAAAAAGAATAACTCAGTCTTCTAAATATAAGGACTCATCACTGTATTCACTGCTATTAATCTGAACTGATAAGTATGATTTGGAACCCGTGCATCTGAACCAATGATATGAAATATCATAGTTCAAAATAAAATATATACATCAATACTCTGAATGTACTGGTATGCTAAGTGAGGTAGGCTAATATACAGGGGTTTATATGTATGAGATGATGACTGATTGAACAATATGAACATGACTAAATAAGAGTACATGGATAACTGAGACTACTGTAAATACTGAGTATACAATACTATACATATATACTGTATCTAGGATCATACTGAAATTAAATACTGAGTTCTAATAACTGGGTGACTAATATCTGAGATTTCTGATAACTGAATTACTGATAACTGGATCACTATTTCTAATAGTCCAGATTCTATAGAACTGAACCGAGTTCTATACTGAGTTTGGAACTAAAATTGTAACTGTGGGAGTGTTTATCTAATCAACATACCCCGATATAAGCTGAGTTGAGGTCCAACCTATAACCCAGTTGGAAGGGTGTTAGCACCTTGCCAAGAGATACTAACAAGGTTATGTAAACCCTAATCTAGTAGAAAGACCCATAATATACATGTATGATTATGTCAACCCTAGTCTGGCAGGAAGACGTCTTACCCTACGCTTGCTACATAGTTCTGTAACCCAGGGATTGCTACTAAGGTTCAAACCCTATGCTGGTAGGAATGCCCCAATCCCTGGATTCGCTCAATGCTAAATCCTACTCCCAACTGAAAGGACACTGAACTGATCACTAGACAATACTAGGCTTGATTGAACTAAATTGAGTTCACTAAGTTCTGTAACTAACTGAATTCTACTATTCGTGATGTTACTAAGACTATCCTATAGCTACTATAATTCTAGGTAAATAGCTAGATTATCGGGTATTTAATACCCCAATACTCGATAGCATCTTTACTTATAGAAAATGGCAATACTTAAAACATGATAATAGTCAACTATCCACAATGAAATCATTGAGATATTTCATCAAGCACTTGAAAGTTATGAACTTGTACATGAATAGAAACACATGCTAACATGTCATAATTATACTATTCAATTCACATAAGCATTCCAACAAACAATTGCAAGGCATAGCTTTAGCATTATAGAAATTTAAACATTTACTAATGACATAAGTTCAATACTAGGGTCACCAAGGGATCACAAATGCACAATTAACTCAATTAAGCATTTTGTCAAACACCTAGGTGGCATGATGTTGCACTAGGGCATGAACAATATGTTGAGGCATCATGAATACAATAATTAATTCACAATTCAAGGGTTTTGATATAAGGATTACAAAAATTACATACATTCTAGTTTATATTCATGAAACTTGAAATTAAATATTGAATTGAAAGCCTATACAACAATATGAACATGAAAAAATCCCAACTGGTATATGTAAATCATGAAACTATTAACTTGATATTTTTAAAATAGTTCTTAAACTCCAAGGGTGAAAGGAAACCCAAAGATGAACACGTAACATACCTAAATTATTAATTCTCTTAAAGTCATTGGAGTGTTCTTGATGGTTGAACTTGGAATTAGATACCATAGGGTTTTTGTTCTTGAGTGTTTTTGAGAGAATGAGTGAATGATGAATGAAATTTGCCTTAAGAAAAGTTTAATCTCATGTTTTTGGGGCTAATTAAAAGGTGAAAAGACTTAATTACCCCTCTAGATTCAGAACTAAAAAAGCAAAAACTGTACTCAGTGATGCACAAACCGATGCACTGCATTGATGGTCGATGTGATAGCCAATGTGATGCATCAATATTACATTGGCTTACTAGAATTTGCACTAAAGGCTGGTGAAAAATCCTAATCGACACATTGGGTGAAGAGACGCCTCAAGATTGCATCGATCCACTATTTTGGACTCCCAAACATGCCTGAAACAACATCCAAAAAATCCAAAACTCGTTCGAGAAAACCTGCTGACATCTCTAATCATGAATCTTGAATTGACATTTTAAAGTCATAATGATTGAAAATAAAGCCATTGAATTATTGAGGCCAAAAATAAGACTAAGTGTTAATACTTAGCTGAAATTTTCTAGGTCTGGGACCTCTTTCACGCTATAAAGGACTGAGTTAGGCTTGAAATTTTATGGGGTCTTACATTATATTCTTGAGCTCGAGGAGGATTTAAACATTTTTTGACTTTTGAATATATTTGTACCTTGGATTTATTTAAAGACCGATTCGAGTCTAACAATTATAATATTAACATTGGTTTAAGTGTCCAATTATGATATTAAGATCAATTCAAGTATGGCATCTATGATACTAAATCCGATTTGAGTTTGGTATTTAAGATACTATTTTTGGTTTGTGCCTGACATTGTAGGGTTACATATGATAATTAAGTAATTGGTTCAAGTCTGGTGTTTATGGAATTGGAGTATCCACAGTAATGGTTTCTAGTTTTAGATACTTTGGGATTATAACTATCAATACTTCTTTGTTATTGCATACATTTGGATTATGGTGGCTCGATTGGGTTATTTACTATTGTTTTCATCTTTTGGGCCTATGGGGGCCATTTAGGCTAGAGTTAGTTACATTATTTTTGATATTATTTACTTGATTACTTTCAGTATTTTAGCATTATTCTAGGTTTTCCCTTTTCTTGACTTTAGATTATTATCTTGCATCTTATTACGCTTTTATTATGATTTAGCTTAGTTGGTCAATGATGCCTACTGAGTACTCATTATTTTGGTACTCATGCTATACTTCTACACCTTTTTTGAATACAGATTTGAGTACTAGCTACCTCCATTAACGTGTGTACTAGTGCGGGTTGGAGTTTGGATATAGGGTGAGCTTTCGGAGCTAGAATTGACTATTTTTGTACGGTCTTTATGTTTGAGAGTATTGTTTATTTGATACTACTAGTACTCTTATTCTTGTGGTAGAGGCTCTTGTATCGACCTTATTAGGTAATGGGATACTTTTACTCTTTTCCTTATTTATATCCAATTGTGCTACCATTCTTATATTTTATTGCTTGTAATCTAGTTACTTGTGCAATTTCAATATGTACTCTAATATCTACCAGCTAGCCGATTACTTGTTGTTCTATGCTATAATTTGGCTTACCTACTGGTGGGTTAAAGTAGGTCCCATCATGACTTATGAAACTGAGTCGTGATAAAATAGGTCTGAACCAATGAGTCATGTCATGACTCTTGCTACTATCCTTTGACTCGTGACTTGAATCTTGGTATCTGAAATCAACAACTTTCCATGTAATTTTTAAAGGGTTACTTGTCTTTTCCCATTCTTTAAAGCCCTATACTTCGTTGTTTTGGCTTTCTTAGAGGGGTATTATGGGCAAAATTATTGACCTATTCCCTCATACTAATAATAACACTCCAAAGTCACAATCAAGAAGTGATTTAGGTCTCTCAATTCTCTTCAAATATTAAACCTAGGGTTTATCCTCAAGGTCAAATCCTTAACATTTTCGTTCAAAATTCTCTATCAAACAGTTATGTGAGTACTCAATAAGGGATCCTTTCATTGTTTTGATAAAAACCTAATTAATTTATGATTATTATTAACTCATAATCAAGGGTGCATACCTAGTTATGCTAAATTCTTAAATTTTAGTTGCCTCATAATATTTTATGATTATGATTACCGTTCAAAGTTATTTTGCATGATTTCCATGGCTTTAACTCTTTGTCCTTGCATAATTATAAATGTTTTACAGACTTTAACTTGTTTTTAGAATGAATTTGCATGATTTGACAAATTTCAGTCTATTTTAGTACGATGTGGCATGTCATGAACAAGTGATCTCAGAATTATGCATGATTTCCATGGCTTTAAATGATTGTCCTTTAAGAATTATGCATGTTTTACAGACATAAACTTATTTATAATGAATTTTCATGATTTGACAAATTTCAGTCTATTTTAGTACAACGTCACATATAATGAACACGTGATCTTATAATTTAGTAAATTTAACATGACTTGTCCTAGTAGTTTAGAAACTTTAGTAAAACAATAATTTGAACTAGTTAATGGTTTAATTTTAGACATCAGTTTTCAGGTATCTAAGAATACTTTCCTTCCAAAAGTAAGGTTCATAAGCAGTATGACATCTATATATGACATCACTGATTATGAACTATTTTTGACCTAGTTACAAAAAAAACAATTATATTTTATGAGCTTCTAGTAATTAGAATGAAAGTAGTATTTAGCGTCAAGCGGACTAGGGTCCCAAATCACCTAATGTCCTAGAACAAAGTGCCAATGTAGCTTAATTTAGACCCCCTCTCCCCTTATTGGGAATCCATTTAGTGGATCTATGTCAGTCATCACTTTATACCCTAGCAATAAATATTGGGTCCTCCCATTAGGGCATATTCATTGGAGTATATGTCAGTAAACATTATTTATGTGAATTAAAAGAACCTCCCATAGAATCAGTTTTAGTGTAAATTGTACATGGTCCTTTGTTTCAGTTTAAATGCATTTCCTTATGATCATAAATTATACTTTGCACATCAATATATTTTCCTTAGGGTCATTGTATTATAAATCAACTATGCACTCATTTACACTAAGTACATCATATCCATTTTGGTATGTTCAGTATTAGTCTTAAATCATACAAAATATTTATGCTTCTACAGCTTTCCAGTTTTTGAAATGTTTTAGTTCACAATTCATAAATTGCTTTATTTCTCATAACTTTTCAGTATAGACATGATTTAGCTTATATTATAATAAATAGATTTTATCCTCAATTTTAAAGCATGGTTGAAGTATTATTAATGATTTAGCATATCTCACATGCTCAGTACATTCAAAGTACTAACGCCATACATTTCTTGCACTACATTATTCATAACATAGGTATCAATGATACCTACTTTATTTGAGGTAGTGGTATGGACTGCATACACTTTACCCTCCCTATAGTTCACTTTGTGAAAATGCACTGGGTAAGTTATTGTTGTTGTTATTGTAGGTATCAATGCTTGCTCACAGGATTTTGCTCAGGCATATCATAGCTTCCAGTCAACAGGTGATGAGTTCTTCTTATTTGGGAACTCTAATTAGTTAGTGGTCATAGTAGTCTACTTCAGTCATGTATATTAATTAGAGATAGCTAGGTTTCATATCTCGGCTAACTGTACTCAGTATTAGTAAAGGCTTCATAAAAAATTAGTCAGAGTTGTATTCAGTCTGTTTCTGTTTGTTTCTTCATGATATAGTTTTTATTTGAAACTTTAGTCTTTTAGTTATTTTTTTACCTATTTTATCATGATTGAGCTTCCACAGAGTGTTTCATTTTTAGTTTATATATCTTTATTTAGGTTCTCATGAATTATAATTGTTGCAAGGTTTATCTTAGGGCCACTTGTGGTTCAAAGTACTATGTTATGTCAAGAATGTAGCCTTAGGGCATGACAAGTTAGCCATGGATACCTTTACCCGCACTACACCAGATATAAAAGGTTGAGGTGATCGCTTGACTATATATGCTGGTTATATTCGGTGGCATCTTATTTTAAAATATGTCAAGGAACTTTGTTGATAATATTGTTCCAAATGTTTCTACTTCCTATCGACCTAATAGGAACAAACAACTGGGGCAACACTTTTTTATTGCATCTGTACAAGTAATTTTATTAGTCATCAATAGGCAAAAAGGATAACATTGGTGGATTTATTCCTCTCCTCTGGGTAACATGTTACATTATGTTACTTTATATATTAAATTAGATATAATTTTTGTGAAATCAATGAAAAATATTTTTAATCTTACATTTAGATAAGGACTTGGGCTACGATTTTGCACTTTTATTCTGTTTCAGAGGTGAGTATGTATAGGAAGATGAGACACTACTCCCTATGATAGGAGGTAGACACAAAGGATTTATCACACGAGATGCACCATGCACTTATCAAATTTTGAGATCCACTTGAACACATGACAGAGGATCATGCAAGCTTTATATTTAATATTATGTTTACTTTAATATTAAGTTACTCTTTTCTCCTTGTCGGTTTTTTTATTTTTAATTTTGTTTAAAAATAGTTTGTATTGACACCATAAGATGAGATCATGCATACTTTTCCCCCATATTGCATAGTCCATCAGGGTTTATGAGGTTTTGTGGTACCTATGATGTGCTTGAATATCGTAATGCATCACACACTTGATCGAGTGATGCAATATCTTGGAATTTCACAACATATAACTTACTTTACCTACGCGGGCATATGATCATTTTATATGAGTACTTGGATGTGATGGCCAAAAAATGGGCTCATGGGCAGGGTATAGGGCTATTGAGAATCATGATGCCCACAAAGCTACTCATAGAGCTTGGTAAAGACATTATGGATGGTTATTGGTTGGAGAACCTGTTAGATATGTTATAAGAGGCCAAGTATTTGTCCTAGATATAGGGGCACATGAGGGTATAAGTAGGGAACTACAATGTTTTCACTAATTAGGGATAGAGTTTTAGTTGCACCCTATTAATTTTGATATGGGTCATTGATATGCCCAAATTACACCTTTTTAAAGAAGTATAAGTGTTCGTTGTCAAATATATAACCCAACAAAATATTGGTGTTGAATCCCACGGTAAATATGGTGAACGCTGAGTCTTTTGCGATTTAACTGACTACTAGTCTATAATTTCCATAAAATTTGGATTTTGTAATAGGAAATTTAGAATCAACGTCTAACTTGTTTTAAGTAAAAAAACGTTAGATTAAAGAAATACGAATAAGTAGATAAAGAAAACTAGTATTGCAATCACCATGGCTCTTTGAAACTTTTGGATTAATTTCGATAATAGATTCTTTTAACATAATTAATGTAAAGTTATTGAATTTTAATATATGTCTAAAAGCTTCTCAATCTGATTTGACAACTTTACCTTTAATTTTGTCAATCTTAAAGAGATGGAAATATGAAGATCAAGTCTATCCTAAAGATGATTAATGTCGCTAGAGCATTGCCCATTGGGCGAAGGTTAAAAACACTAAATCCTTGTTTTTAATTCTTTATCCAAGTTGTGACCTCTTATTTTAAGAAAGTTAAACCTAGGCTTGTTCTAATGTTTGTGACCATTAGAAATATTTTAAAACTAAAATAACAACAATACATTGATTTATATTATTGGAATCTTCACCAAATCAACCCTAGAATTATTCTTTTTCCATGGATCCCACAACTCTGGTTGTGAGATTTTTGGTCACATAGTTATTGAGAAGAATAAAGAAATATATTTCATAATTAAATGATGAATTCTAATAAAGATGAAATAACACATTAATCCTTGTCAAAAACCCAAATGAGATCTTCAAAATTCCAAAACATTCAAACTTGGAGAAAAGTAACATAAAATTATTCAAAATAATGAAAGATTACAATTCAAAATCCTAGACTAGGTATTTATAGGTTGTTGAAAAATTTGAATATGAATTAAAATTGGATTTGGTTGTCTTCACTGTGATTGCTTACTTGACGATTCGCTAGGACCGTGATGGTGCATCCAACAAACTGTCACTTAACTTCATCTAAGCTTAGGTTCTTCTTGGGCTTGAAATCTATGTATGAGGTATATTCAAGAGCATTTTTCCCTCCATTAGGCCTTAGATTAATTTCCTTAACTGAAACACAATGAACCGTCAAATCTAACAATGGTTTCTTAGAAACTCGCATTTATTCTTAGTTAAAAGCATAAAATACATCATCAAATATCAGTACATTAGTATTAGGTTTCTTAGGTAGCTATTAAGAAATTACGTATGGAACGGAAAATCAAATTAATTGATGAACGGCCATTTTCCAAGAGATGTATACTACCAGCCACTCATTGCGCCTCTAGAGCATAGATGTGGATGCGTACATAGAGAAATTTGTTCAGGTGGCCAAGTACATGGAGGTGGTTGATATCTATTTGTTGAGATGGATGATATACCTATACCTCCAGCTCTAGATTCAGAGCCAACTACTATTCCTAACCTTGAGCCAGCTTCAACTTTTGATCCATCAGCATCAACTCCATTTTGTTTATCTTGGTCAGTTTATTAAGATTACCTCTCTTCACTAGAAAATATAGATCGATGTCGCCCAAATTATACCTCTAAATAAAGAATAAATCTATCTTTAATCAAATATAGAATCCAACTAGGTTGGGCTCGATCTCGTAGGAAATAAGTCAAAATATCAATTAAGATGGCTATCTAAGCCATCAATAAGACTCTCTAGTAAAAAGGAGGGTTTTGTAAATCAAAATATATATATATATATATATATATATATATATTTGTTGATTTATTGTACTTTTAATCAATAAAAGAGACACACTAAGATGATGTACCTTAATAACTTCATAACTCTGTAGGTTCTTCGCACTTAGTGATCTCTCATAGTACGTGTAATGCAGAACTGATAGGTTAGGTTCGCCTAAATGGATTTATGTACTTTTTTGAGAAACTATCCTCCAATAAGTATTCTCTTCTCCTTAGATTTGCAATATTATCTACTAGCTGGGATCCCAGCAATAGCTTTCATCGGCTTAAGCTAGTCATTGAAGGTTGATAGCTCCAATGATCTATTGTTTATTCCTTTTTCCTATATTTTCCCCCTACTTTCATTGTGAGTAAAGATTAGGTGAGTTTGAATGTTTGCATAGTTAAAAAGCAATTAAACCAAAGAGGATAAATAATACATACCCAACACCTTTTGAGAATCACTTTGTACTACGAACACTATTTCATTAATTTGTCATGGTTCCCATAATCCTAGTTGTCGTATTTAGCTACTTATAATTCCAAAAACACAAGAAGGATCCTAATAAGAAACCAAAATCATAAACTTACAAGAATAAGATGAAAAACATTAAAATCTCACTTTGAATTAAAATCCTAAGAAATCAATGGTTGTGAATTCAAGAACAAAAATATGTCTTAAAACCTTAGAATAATGGTATAGAGCATATACTGGTACAAAATTGGAGTATTTATAAAAAAAATATAAACCTATTCAAAACACATAAAGATTTGATAAGTCGATACCTCAGAAAAAAGGAATGATTGTGGTAATATCCCAGGATTATCCTTGTTGATCATGGTTTGCCCTTGACTTTTTCATCCTGCAGATCTTAGTTGGTACGACACACAGTATGAACTCGTGGATTCTAAGAATGATTGTGTTCCCCTATTGTCTGATGTTGTGAATACTTAACTTATGCAAATTTCAAATATGAACTTCTTTCTCATGATGCCTTGGTACGATTGTGACTTCTATGAACGATTGTTGAAGGACTTGTTCTGACCTTCTTTATTTAACTTTTGAAGCACTCCTCCTAGGACCTTACCCACAATCATGTTGTACTACTATTCTATATTCTTATGATTATTGGAATCTCTCATCTGTTAACACCTAAGAGTCAATTATATAGTTCATATTACGCTCAAAATGCACGATCGTGGTCAGATCCCACATTCATGGAAATCCTTCGTCTGATGCCCAAAGGTCAAAAAATTAGTAGTTCACTTCGCCAGACTCGGTTGACCTACAAACACCCAATAACACATCGTAGCCATATAAAATACATTTGTACTTCAAATATCCATCATTTTAAGTGTCAAAATGTCATACGTCTATGGCATATCAACTTCCTCAACTTATCTCATTTGCATGTCCTCAGACAAACAAAACATAACTAACTACGACGATGTTTAACCAAGATAAAAAAACAAGAGTACTACGGTTGTCAGATTTTTACAAAACCATTTTTAGTCTGCATTAAAAAAATGCATGTTGAACACCTACCAATACCATTAAAACTCAAAAAATATTGTGTACACAAACCACTCACCATTATTTAATCGGATCAATAAATGGCATTACACTATCAGCAGACAACCTAACACTTAAGCTAATAACACTAGCCGAACAAGAAACGACTATAGTACAGTTCCTATGCCCTAAAATCAAAGAAGTACCTAACACTCAGAATATGTGGCAAATACCAATAAAAGGACCAAAACAAATCACTCACTCTCACAACAAAGTCATACAATGTTTGTTTGATATCATTGGTTGGACCTTATTTTCTATGCCTTAGTTTTCGAATAGTCAGATTAGGATCACTATAGGACTTTTATTGGCTTGTAATGTAGGCTTGGGGACTGGTATGGTACATATTATAATGTGACTCATTTCTCTTATCCCTACACTACTTTTGGTTTTATTTTTCTACTTTCTATATTTTTCTCCCCTTTTAAACTTTTTGGACGCTTAGTGTAGTTTTTGTTTCACAACTTCTTATCTGTTTTTCTTTTTTCATCTCTGGTTTTTTCAAACTCTTCTTCATCACTTTTTTCATAATACCACACTTAGATCACCTTTTTTATTTTACAAACTTTTTCTACATACCGAACCTTTTTATGCACCCCTACGATACTTGCCTTTAACTTAAGAAATTTTCCTTACTTGAGGTGCATAGTGTCCATTGAGGGACTAGGGCCAATGTAGGTTCATTGTAAATAATTTGGGAAGGTGAATAGGCTAGTTTAAAGAAAGGTCTATTTAGGTTAAAAAGTTAGGATCAATGGATACTATTCTTATTTGGTAGGGTTTTAGTGGACTAAATCAAAAATGGCCTACAATTCTTTCCTAACCTCCTATCTTATGACTTCAATGAGATTAATAGGGAAAGTTCTAGATTGCATACACATGCCGACTAGGTAAGACTTTCCACACACTTGGTTCAGGGCTATATATTCAATCACTATATTAGGTTCATGCAAGTTAGGATATGGGTATCATACTTATAATCATAATGCCCTGATGAGATTCGTATTGGTCAAAGTTCAAGATATTGACTAATATCTAGACAAATTGAAGTGCAAGCACAGCGAAAAATATTTCCGAGTAATGAAAATTTTAGAGAAATGTAAATTTTTTGAGTCATGTGAATAAGAGTGTTATTGGGGTGAGGAAGATCGGTAGGGGTGGGGGTATAAGTCACATTTGTCAGTTTTCGAAAAATGACTTCCCTTGGTCTATGAGGGAAGTCATTTTCCCTGATACAGAGTAAAATGAGTTATCTTGGAAAAAGTTTTCCCAATATTTTACTACAACCAAACAAGGGAAAATAGAAAAACATTTTTCAGAAAATATTTTCCCATACCAAACACATTAGAGTAAAATAACCTTCAAATATCCTTTATTCCACTGCTCCCTTTTGTCTCAAATCACTTGGCATATTTGTTAAAAAATTATTTTAAAATAGTTGGCATGTTTAAGAATTCAAGAGATAATTAATCACTTTTCTCCAACTGTTTCTTTTTTAATTTATACTACTCATTAATTAAATTAAAGAAGATTTATCTAATTAAGATTTGATAAAGTTATATTAGTCAATTTGCACTTATAATCATTAATTAAATTCGTATTGTTTTTATCCAGACAAAACATCTAATGGAAAATAAGCATGACAATAGAAACCATCGAATGTGGTACACCCCACCCCAACTTGGATATCGTGCGATGTATATATTGCAAAAAAGCACAAAAAATGTAAAACTAGGGTAAGGGATGTACCTATGGTACACTAAACTCCTATTGTACTCTGATCAAACGGGGTCACACATAGGACACTCTAAGATTCTCAACTCCATAGCCTCATCCATGGATGGGGCACTCTCAGTCAAGTGGGCATCGGTGGAAGTCGATGCACTTAAAATCATCATAGGGGCAATATTTATACCCCCTCCACTTTTAACAAGCACAGTGGTAGAATAAACTATAGTCTCAATATAAACATTAGTTGAGACCTAACTCCTCTTTAAACCATGTACCTCAGAGGCCTTCTTAGTCTCCACCGTTCTTCTCTTCTTACCATTTAAATCAATTTTTCTTCTCACGTTTATCTTTTTTTTTAATTTTTTATAGGGCTAGAAGTCATCCCTCCTCTCATTTGCCACCTCATCTACTTCTATATCCTCACCCCAACTATCAAGGCTTGAGTATATAAGTCTAGTACTAATATGTCCGTGTCTATGGCAAAGTTTACCAAAGACAGTATTAGTGGAGGTAAAGGTGGCATAACTTGCATATGTCGCTCAGTCGGCTCCTGAACTTCCTTTTTCAACTCGGCCATCTCCATCAAGATCATTGTCAAGTATAAATATTGCACATCCTCCAATTTTGCCATCATCCAACTATCAAATTTATCAAAGTAGGTCTAAACACCCCCTATAGTCACCTTAATTTCATCTTCTACATAACATTTCACCACTATCTCTAATTTTTTAATTTGGCAATTATGTAGGACATGATTATTAAAGAAATACTCTAGAAGAGTCATAGGTATCAAAGTGTACCCTGCAGGTGCAAACTGAAGCATAATTGAAGGTGTTGTGGGTTGTGGGACAAAAATGAAGTAGAACTGGCTTTAGAAGTCGGAATCTTAATAGATGGGGCACCTCCCCTATATCTTTTGGTGGAAAATCATGTAACAGACCCTTGTCTAGATCAGCCAGGTTCCATAAGTCATTAATTAATGTAATATTGTCATAGCCCATAGTATTCTAAGCTTGATTCAGCTCTTAGTTGCATTCTTAATGGGTCCAAGGCATGAAAATTTCACTTAAGTGTTAAGTACTTAGTCATTGTCAAGACCCCTAAACTTTACGGATTTTTATTTTGGCTTTCTCAACCTCGAGACGTTAGTTTTTGAGTTGATTTATGTTTTGGGAGGTTAAAGGTATGTCTCAAGAGAGTTTTGGGATTTTTCGATGGGATTCGAGGCGTGTTTAGATAGCTGAAATATCAATCCCCTACATAGGACCATGACGCAAGGTCCATTCCCACTTTGCTAGGGGTTGTAGTGTATGCCTGCTCACCAGGACTAGGGATCATGACGCGAGGCCATTCCCTCTTTGTTAGAGGTCCTAGCACATTGAGTGTTGTGCATCCATCTCCTTAGTCATTGAAATCAAGGGGCAATTAGATCTTTTCCATCAACCCAATTTGTCCATAACATTATTTAGGGCATCCTTAGGGGAATTATTTGCCCCTTTCTCTCAAAATAACTTATTAGAAATCCTTCTCCTTCACAAGAACAAAATCCAAGCTCTTTATTTAAGAAATCAAGAGTTCAAGCTTCCAAGTTCAAGAAAATCTCAAGAAATCATCAAGAATCTAGCTATTAAGGTATGTAGTATGTTTATCATGGGTCTTTTTCACCAATGGATCCCAAAAACCCTCTTTTAAACTAAAGAATGGATTTTTCTTTTATTATGGAATTTTGTATGTTTAAGATGGATTAAATTCTTATGTTTCCTTAGTCGGTTGACTCAATTCATATTCAAGAATGATTCCATGAAAACTTAGGTTAGCCATGCTTTATGTTTCAATCTCCCATGTTATATTCAATTGAATTTTATGTTATATTATAAAGTTATGATCTTAGTCACGTAACCATGCTATTTTTCCATGTTTTCTGACATTCTCATATTCAAGTTCATGATTCTCACACGTTTGATGAAATGTATGTGTTTTGGGTCTTTGAACCATGATCCCATACTATAGTTTTAAAGCTTTGTTATCATGTTTTTTGGTCATTCAGCATTGGCAGGTTATCAACATCCAACACCTATGTGTTTTATATGATTTTAGATTTTCAAGTAATAATTCAGTTAAAATATGGATATTATTATTTTACTCAGTTGATGTAATCATGATGAGAACCATTAAAAATAATGTTCAGTTAAACTTGGTCCAGTTCAGTACCAGTGTCAGTTCAATTGGGAGTAGGATTTAGCACCGAGTGAATGCAGCAATGGTGGTTTCCCCGTCATTTAGGTTGAGTCATTAGAAGTAGTCCTTGTATTCCAGAACTACACAGCCTGTGTAGGATATGAGGGTTCACCCATCAGTTTAGTCTTGACACCCAGATCCTTCGAGACATCATTCTAGTGGATCCACACAACCAGTGTTTGTACCCGTGGCATGCAACTAGGTTTACAGGTTAGACCCTAATTAGCTCAGATTGGGGCATGTCGGTTACACAATACCTCCCATAGTCTCAGTCAGTATTCAACATGTCTTAGCTAAGGTTCTATTGGTCAAAGCATACAGAATGGCAGTAATACTGTTATATAGATTTCAGTATTTTAGATTACAGATTATCTCAGAAATATGTTTATGATTGGTCATACATTCACAGATATTACATGTTTATGCATTCATGCCTAGTTATTTCATGCATTTCAGCCATTCCTCATCTCATATACCAGTACATTCAAAGTACCGACCGTATACTTTTCTTCGTACTATGTTGTCTTATAACATAAGTTCGGATACTCAGATTCCCGACCATTCTTAGACAGCTCAGCATTACTCAGCAGCAGTAGTGGTGATTCCTTATCCATATAGAACATGATTTGTTTAATTCTGTTATTGCAGTACTTTCTTATGTTCAGTCAGTCGGAGTTAATTAGAGGCTTGTCCCATCAACGCCTCATGAATTATAGAGGATTTCAGATAATTAGTTAGACAGTCAGTTATTTTATTAGTATTTTATCAAATATATCATACAAGTTGTTAAAATGTATTTCAGTATTCAGATTTATAGTACCTTATCAGTTTATATTCCACTCATGTGTAATATTATTATTTTACTCAGTGCTCTCAGCAGGTACCAGCTCATTGATTAGCTTATGGTCACTTGTGGCCTTAAGCACCATTTTTGGGACTTAGGGTTAGCCTCGGGTCTTGACAAATATCTATATTCTTTATCGGCAGGATAAATTTGTCAACTATCAAAATTAAAAGTGCCTGTGAATTTTGCAAGATCTAAGTAATCAAGCACGAGATAAATAAAGTGGTGTTAACTTTAGCACCCTTTTCCGAATCTCTTCCATAATGATTTAAGGAAATTATTAGCTCTAACTCTGCTATAAAAGTTGCATTCAAGCTCGCATTCGCTACACGGAGTGTGTTTTCACTAGCCATTGTTGCTATGCAATGTCTCAAAATAGCCCACTAAGCTTTGGAAGTGAACCTCAAAGTATGCTTGTATATTGTTTAACCATTTACCCAAAATGCTTGCTCCTTAGCCTCTACAATGTGGTCTACCATCCACTTTGTAATATATTAGGTTGTCGTTAGTGCTCAACTTCTTGGCCCCTCTCAAATCAGCCATCCGAAAATCATATTCCAAAGTTTATTTAGCTATGTCAAAATTCTTACCAAATAAGGCTTTGGAGATAGCTTTGACTAAAATATCGATCTTCTTATCCTGCACTTGCACTATGTAATGGCGGGGTTACTTTGTGGGTTGTGTCATGGAGTGTGAACTGACACTTAATTACTTTAAACATATGACATTTTATTTTTTTGACTCTATTTTAAACACTTACAGATACTTATACTTCCCCCATTTGATCATTCCAATCATCAAAGAAGTCTCACAAGGCACTTTTGTTCAATGTGAAGCTTAACTACATAGTTCACTGATGGACTCCCTTAGAATTCACTTTGCACTAAATAGGTATGCATATATTTCAACCTTTCTTTTAACTTTAAGCATGATTAAACAATTTTATGAAAGAGATCATATCTTATTTAGCAACAGTTCAAGTCCCCTATAAGTGCATAGAGTTTAGGGAGATTTGGACTACGGCAATCAAACTTTCTTTGATTCCTGGTTAAGATGAAGTGATTTTCCTACCAAATTTCCTTACATGATCATATGTTTATGCACTATAAGTTTGGCTGAATGAATGGGTCTATCGGGTGCAGGGTGCCATGACTCAATTTCTCAAGTCATGATGGCACCTAATATAACAAACCAGTAGGTAATCCAACCAGTAGTCCGGAACTACTAGTAATGGACTACCAAGAGAAATGAAGGAAGAATGCAGAATAAATGCAACAAAAGGCTAATATATATAAGATACTCCAAAAACCTAGTGGAATTAGTACAAGAGCATCGAATATAGTAAGACAAAAAAATGAAGTACTAAATGAATATGATGACACAACCCATCTCTGAATACAACATAGAGATTAATCTAGAACATAAGAGGGAGAATAGTAATACTCCGAACACTAGGAGCTCACCCTGTGTCTCTAAACCATAGTTGCTCCGCAAAACACACACAACAACGACGAGAATTTGTACTAAGGTCTGCACACAACAGAAGTGTGGTATGAGTACCAAACATGTGGTACTTCGTAGGAAACTACTGACTGAGCTCTAAAGATAATGAAATATATATAACATGAAAGATGGAATGTAAACAACATCAAAATATCTAGGAAACTAAAATAGTAAACCTATGGAGTCAATAAGGATAAACTATATGGAGTCAATAAGGATAAACTATCCTATTCTAGTCATACTCCACGACCTAATCACTTACCATATATCGCTGACCAATATACAAATAGAGAGAAGATAAACAATATATATAATAGTATACAATGCCAAGAAATGGATATATAGCATGAATAAATAAAGAAAGGGAGGGATATACAGTAATACCACAACGACGTATAGATAAGGATACATAAATAAGCAAGGCTAAACCAAAGATAAGGCCAAGAGTAGTTATACTAGCACCTTAAGGCCTACTACTCATAGTAGTAACTAGTGCTAACATAATCAGGGTCTCTAACCCATACGTCTAAACATGAGATAATTATTCATAATAAAATAACTATAAAAGGAAGTAATCAGAATCATACCGCGAATCTCAGTACCAATCCAATAATTAACCTATCACGGACTTACTATAACAATAATAATAAAATAAAGTAACTGGCTGGTCAAAACAAATTCTACCTAAATTGAGCCCCATAACTTAAACGGTCTAATAAGTACATAAAGACACCACAAGAAATACTCATCATCTATGCCTAAGCAACCCCCCATAAGGCTGACACATACAGGCACATATTGGTGATAGACAATTTGCATGCAAGGATGAATGCAATGTATAATACGTACTACCATAACTGATCCAAGTTCCATAATGTAACCCAGTGTATACACCTCCTCTAACTCGATGGCTCATAAATGCAAGACCTACAACGGCCTCTCTTCTCCAACACAATGGCTCACGAGCAAAGGGACCTCTCGGGGGTTTGGTCATACCGGTATACACTGACTTGATCCTGATCTAGGATTTCTAATAACCATCATCATCATTAATCTAATTGTCCAGAAACAGATATATATATATATATATAAATGCATGGACTAGAACTATGGCTAAAAAGGTGTAAGTCCATATGTCCATTACCCGAGGCAAACTATGAAACTAAATCATCATAAAAGTGTAGAAAAGGTCAAAGTCTCTCTCGATCGTGGTAAATAGTAGTAGTAAAACATGGACCAAATTCTATCTCGGTCAATTATGTAAAGCATAATTTTTAGTCTTAAAGACTCATAAATCATTCATTAAGGTGGTGCAATTCCCATTATGAAAGAATCTATTCTAAAGGTGAAAAGTGGGAATAAATCCCTTTTTAAAAAAAAACAATAATAACACCATATTTTTGTTGCAATCGTACCATTTATAGTTTAGTGAGTATGAATGTTCCAAATCTATGCATGCCATCACCTATATCCGAACAATATGATTATAAATGTTTATATGTTTATGAACTATGGCCACATCCTTTACAAGTATAAATCACTACCCAAAACCTAACTAATATCATAATCATAGCCTTGGGGCCATTAACGTACAACCTACATAACCATATCACTATCCAGGAAGCCATCATAATCCACCACGTAAAGTAGTAAGCCTTATGCTAAAGGGTTATTAGCATCAACTATGCCTACATACTAACAACCTAGGGTAATAGGGTCCTAGAAGCGTAATACATAATTCATCTTAACAATTGATTCATTCTTCAATCCCCGAACTCATAAACTAGGCTAAGTCACGATTGTCTACCCATAACCACATCCTAACATCCCTATCTAGTATGCAATATATATAATACACTATTTCATGAAGAAGAGTAGATAGAATCCTACCTCAATGTCAAATTACAAGTCCTTGAATCATCTATAAATCATTAATTTTTGCTCCATAATCCCAAAATACCATGACGATATCAAAAAATGCAATCTACATATCGTTAGGAGTAAAATGAGACCCATATTTCTATATTAAGGGTCGAGTGAAAATTCGGGTCAACGATGAGCCCACGGGGCCATTAAATAAAATTCAAAATTGAATCCATCATGAGGTCCCATGAAGGACAAGGAATGTGGTCTCAAAAGTTAAGCATAAACGGAGCTTAAATTGGGTCTCAAATCAGCCCTTAAAGTTTAGGAATTTGAGAACTTCTTTCTCAGAATTTACCATGAATTATGATGGAAACTGAAGGGATAATTAATGGGAAATGACCTAGGTGGGTTAGGCTATGTCACGCTATAAAATCTAAGGGTCATAATGGCACTCATCATGGCAAGCCTTGACAAGTAAGCCTATCACACAAACTGACACGAAAAGGGAAAATACAACAATAACCCAAAGTAAGGCTTCTAGAACAAAGTCGAACTACGCAATATAAAAAAATGAAAAAACATAACCAAAGATATCATACCATAATCTCAAAAGCTAGTGTCACAGTGTAAGAACTAACAAGTACAATTCGAGATCAAAATACATAAGATATATAAAGCAGAAATAACTCTATCTCCGAATGCAAAATAAAGACATAGTCTAAATAAGGAAAGGTATTAGTAGACTCTAGAAGTAAGAATCTAACCACTACCAAAAATAGCTGCAAAGTATTTGAACTCAACCACCGCAAGGCGCACTTACACCTAGATCTATGCCGAAAGGGAGCAGTAGGGGTGAGTACGGTCCACTTGTACTCAATAGGTATCATAGGACGACTGAGCAAAGTAGAAAATAAAGCATACAACATAAACACTAAGGGTAGGTCACCTATAATCAGAAAATGTCCCAAATGGTAGCCCATACCGTTTCCACTACCAGTTTTATAATATTCACATCCAACACAGCAGATACAGGGATAGCTTACAAGCAGATAGGTATAATACATACTAGTAGTGAAAGGAAGAAACACACATAGACAGATATCACATCAAAAGGAAATAATACATCACATAAAAGTACTAGGTTAATACAAATGCAATATAGATTATGATGATAATGATCATGATGCACGAGGTTGTCACACAACCTCCATATACCCCTACGAAGCTAAAGCTTCCCAATGTAGGACCCTTGGGGGTTTGTCAACCGGTATACAGCCAATATACAATACCAATATTCATAACTCCTCTCCAGCATATCCATGATAGAAGTTTTTAATAATGTCATATTTCTATTAGAAAAAGCCAATGTATCTATATTTCCAGAATTTCCTTGGTGGTACCAATGTTTCATGAATGTGTATGATATGAGGATGTAATGCTCACAATTAACTAGAATGAGTATTTCCATATCCAACTAATATACCAACCAATTGAGCGAATAATCCACTCAATATTTCCAACTATCCATGAATTCCAACATAAACCATATGCTAAGAGAGTATAACACAATTAAATTACACTATTGATACCACATTAGGCTTTTTCATTAATAGGATATAATTAATTTAACGTATACCATGCCTACAATATCATATAAGACCCCACACAATCACATATAACAAATAATGTTCCAAAAATCACCAAATACATCAGTATATAGGCGCCCACATGGGCACAACATAATAATTAGTCATTTTCATGATTAGTTCCCATACCCTTAACATATTTTTATATCGATATTAACTATCCAACCCAGTCTGAAGAAAGTTAAGCCATAACCTCTCTCGAATGCCAAAAACCAATCCAGAAGCCTTCAATCCAAAGACTTACTCCTCACGAATGGAGTCAAAATCAACCAAAACATAGAAATAGTGAATTTCTACATCAAAAGAAAGTCAACAATACCCATATTGCCTATTTGTAAGCCGGGTTAAAATGGACGCCCAAATATAAATTTTCAAAAATAAAAGGGAAAATCATAACTTTGTTTTTGAAACATGTTTTTCGTATTTTAGGAGTCTACTGAAAACCTAAGAAAAAATGATTTCAAAAAAAGGTCCAAATCGATGAAAAACTATTTTTAGGCTTTACTAGCAAAAATCCTCAAAATTCATTTTTAAAGTCAGGAATTGAAGTTGTTTTAAAAATAAAATGGAATGAAAGGTGACAATTATATGCTTAGAAACTCATCCAAATTAAAATGGGTTGAAATCAAGGTTTAAATGAGATAATTAAAAATTTTAGGCCTTACGGGCCAAAATCCCCAATTTCTACATTTTAGTCTATGTTTAAACAATAATTACATAATAAAATTTGGAGGAAGTAGTTGAAATAGGTGTTAAGGAGCTTACCCAATCTTATGAGCGGAAGAAATTGCTCGAAAGCACGAAATCCTAAGCTCCAAGTCTCAAAATTGGTGAAAAATAGCGAAATATGGGTATATCAAGGACCAAGGCATCGCATTCATGATCATCAGGTTGTATATGTAGTACCTGGTCTGGGAAGGCATGGCATATGGGATTAACCCATTGCATATACGAGTTATGCAATCACGACTATGATGTTGCATGCGACACTTAGGGCTAACCAGCCAAGTCGCGTATGTGACTGGCCAATCGCGATTACGGGTGTAGCAGCACCAGCTGGAGACATGGAATTCTTATAGTCTCTGTGGACCCCTTGAGATTCATCCGTAATCCTGTGAACGCAAACAAACTATGCTACCCTATCAAATTTGACTCTCCGAACTCGATGGCAATATTAGATTTTTTAAAAAAATACTTTTCAAAAAGTTAACCCCAAATCTTAATTTTACAAGTTTTCGAATTGAGGGTCAAAATGAGATATAAAAGCCCTGAAACCACACTAACCATGTTACAAACTTAAAATCTATGTTTCAAATCTACTAGTGAAGTCTAATTTTCCATACTACACATAGATCAAAGAGTGTTGACCGAAGTCAACTATAAGGCTTCTCAAGTAACCAAAAATCATAATATCACATAATCACACTAAAATGCATCGGGGACCGTTCCAATCATCACCACACTCCAGAAATACTACAACACAATCCGAGAAGATGTTAAATGGTCAAATCACATAGAAATGGATATTTCCCACAAATCATCAAAAATCAATTCGCTACATCGTTCACCACTAAAAATCTAGTTCTTTCTCAAACTAAAGGAAGTGGAAAATATCTGAATTAGCAAAAAGTTAGGATAAGAACTATGCATATCAGACTGGACCTCCCAAGTAGCCTTATCTATATGTCGATGTTTCCACTAGACCTTAACCATCAGAATATCTCTTGAACACAAGCGTCTAACATCCCTAGCCAAGATGGAGAAAGGCTCCTCAACTAAAGATAACCTCTCATTTAACTAACCCAAGACCCAGTGAATGACATGAGACTCATCCAGAATGTAATAGCGAAGCATAGAAACATGAACTGGATGAACGGCTGATAAAGTTGGAGAAAAGCCAACTCATAAGCCATATCACCAATAGTCCAAAGATCTCAAATAGCCCAACATACCTAGGGCTAATCTTGCCTCTCTTTCCAAACCTCATCACACCCTTCATGGGGAAACTCGAAGGAAAATGCAATCACCAGCACTAAATCTCAAGGCACGAAGTCTATGATCTACATAGCATTTCTGGTACTCCGAGCTGCTCGAAGTCAATCCTGAATGATCCAAACTCTATTCAAAGACTCTTAAAGAAAGTATGTACCTCGAGATATAACTTTAAAAACACCAAACCAACCAACTAGAGAAAGACAATTCCTACCATACAAGTCCTCAAAAGGAGCCATATTAATAATGGAATGGTAGTTATTATTATACACAAACTCTACCAAAGCTAGATATTGCTCCTATTGGCCACCAAAGTCCATCACACAAGCATGGAGCACATCCTCTAATACCTGAATAATCTGATCTAACTAACCATCAATCTGGGGTTGAAATATTGTACCAAGATAAACTCAAATACCCAACTCATCCTAAAAAGTCTTTCAAAAGTGAGTTGTGAACATCAAACCTCGATCTGATATGATAGACACTGGCATACCATGAAGATGTTCAATCTCATAAATATAGATACGGGTCAACCTCTCAACACTAAAAGAGACTAGAATCACTAAAATGGGAAAATTTGGTCAATCAATCCATGATGACCCAAACACTATCAGAATCATGAGAAGTAGGAGGAAACCCAATCACAAAGTCCATAGTAATTTGTTCCCTCTTCCAATCGGTAATGGGTAACCTCTGAAGTAATCCACTAGGCCTTAAATGTTCGACCTTTACCTACTGGCAATAAAGACAACAAGTAAAAAATTCTGCTATGTTTCTCCTCATACCATCCCACTAGTAATGCTGCCTAAAATCATGATATATCTTAGACACTCCTGGATGGATAGAATACCCAGAACAATGAGCCTCCTTCAAAATCAATCTAATCTAATCACCCACTCTCGGCACACAAACCCATTCTCTAATCCTCAAAAAACCATCAAATCTAAGTAAGGCTTCCTTATCTTCACCACTCAATACCTTATCCCAAATTAATCTCAATCATACATCATCAAATTGATAAGCTCCAATCTGCTCTATCAAAGAAGACCTAAACTCCTCGAATGCCAAAAAACACTCAGGTATTGAAATACTAAGCCTAACCATATGGTTAGCCAAATACTAAACCTTTAAGGCCCAAGGCCCCTCCTGGGTCAAAAGATGCACCAAGCTACCCCAGCTAGTTGACTTTTGGCTCAAGGCATCCTCAACTACATTAAGCTTGCCTAGATAATAGAGAATAGTCAAGTCATAATCCTTAAGCAACTTAAGACAACTGTGTTGCATCATATTAAGATCTCGCTGGGTGAAGATATACTAAAGGTTGCGATGATCTGAGAAAATCTTAGAATGAACTCCATACAAGTAGTGCCTCTAGAACTTCAAAGCAAAATCTACCGCACATAACTCCAAATCATGGGTAGGGTAATTCATCTCATAGGGCTTTAATTAACGAGAAGAATATTCAATCACCTTACCCTCTTGCATCAACACAGCACCTAACCCAATACCTGAAGCATTACAAAAGACGCTAAAACCCATGCCTTTCTTGGGCAAAGTTAAGATAGGAGCTAATGCCAATAATTTCTTGAGCTTTTGGAAGCTCCCCTCACAAGCATCGGATCACTAAAATGACATCGTCTTCTAAGTTAACTTGGTCAATAGAGCTGCAACAGATGAGAAACCCTTAACAAAATATTGGTAGTAACTTGCCAATCCAACAAAACTCTAAATCTTACTAGGCGAAGTAGGCCTAGACCAATCACAAACCGCTACAGTCTTGGTTGGATCAACTACAATACCCTCCTTAGTCACTATAGGACCCAAGAATAAGATAGACTCCAACCAAAACTCACACTTAGAAAATTTAGCATATAACTTCTCATCCCTCAATTTCTGAAGCACAATCCATAAATGTTCTTTATCATCGGCCTCACTCTTGGAATAAACCAAGATATCATCTATAAATAGAATAACAAAATAGTCAAGAAATGGTCAAAATATTTGGTTTATAAAATCCATGAATGCGGATGGTGCTTTGATCAACCAAAAGGATATGAGCAAGCACTCATATTGACTGTACCAAGTCTGAAAATCTATCTTCAAAATATTTAAAGCTCAAATCCTCAACTGTTGATACTTGAACCTCAAGTCAATCTTCAAAAACACTAAAGCACACTAAATCTTGTCAAGTAAATCATAAATACGAGGAAGAGGATACTTATTCTTAACCATCTCTATGTTCAACTACTGATAATCAATATACATATGCATAGACCCATCTTTTTTTCTTAACAAATAAGATAGGTACACTCGAAGATGACATACTAGGTTAGATAAATCCTTTATCCAACAACTCCTCCAACTGATCCTTTAATTTCTTCAACTCTATTGGGGTTGTCCTGTACGGAGGAATAGAAATGGAATTGGTGTCTAGCTCAACATCAATCAAAAAGTCAATATAATGATCCAGAGACATATCATACAAATACGTAAAGAAAACATCCATGAACTCACGAACCATACAAAAAAAATCCAAAAAAGGTGGTGAATCAACACTAGTATCATGAATATGAGCCAAATAAGAAAAACATCTCCTCTTAACCAAGCGATGAGACTGAACATATAATATAACCCTTTTGGGACCTGAATAAAGCGCACTTTTCCAAGTTATCTTTGGCATACCTTATGAAGATAAAGTCATGATCTTCGTATAATAATCTAGGACAACATGGTAAGAAGCCAACCAATCCATACCCAAGATGACATCAAAATCTACCATAGCTAATATAATTAGATCTACCCAGGTCTTACGCCCAGCAAAAGTCACAACAGAAGATTGGTACACTTGATCCACCACTAAAGGGTCTCTTATAAGGATAGATACATGAATAGGCATATCAAGAGGCTCACAAACTAAATCAAAACCCAAAGCAAGGTATGCAGACACGTATGCGAATTGGTCCAAGATCAAATAACATAAATGTAAATCTAAAATAGATGGGGATGATAACTATGATAACAACATTAGAAGCCTCTACCTTCGGTCCGACAGGTATGGTATAGAATTATCCATAGCCACTAGTTGGCTAAATAGTTCCGCGACCACCACTATGGACACCACTAACTCTGCCTCATGCTTCTCTAAGAGAACCCCTACCTCTTATAACTAAAATTAAAGTAGCTCTAAATATAAAGCAGAGGAAATCTTTGGCCAAATGGCCGATATCATCATACACATAACAACTTTTATGGCTAGACTTAGTAGGAAGAGGTACAACTAGACCAGAGTGGCCACCTAGAACTGCTGAACCTGAAGACATACTTCCTAAACTTTGGAAAGATGCGTGCACGGGCATATCATGATATCTATGAAAATATCTAGAATCCCTATCTTGAGAAGTATGACCTCGGTAGCACACCCTCTTAGTGATTCCTTGAGATGCTCAAAGAATACCCTCAGTTATCTTAGCATGATCCACTATACTCTAAAATGATACTCCAAACACTACCATATGATATATAGCTAACTAAAGAGAAACATCCAACCCTTTTACGAACTTTTGAATCTTTACAGTTTCAGTGGTATTACTGGCATAGGAATATCTTGACAAGGAATGGAAGCGTGTCTCATACTATACAACAGGCATAGAGCCCTACTTCAAGTGATCAAAGTCATCCCTTATCCAATTACTCAGATTGTGAGGCACAAATCTCTCAAAAATTGCCACAGCAAATAAATCCTAAGTCATCTGAAGAGAAATAAGAGGTCTGTATCCAATAAGTAACCTCCATAATCCCCAGTTGCATCTCTCAATTAATAAGTAGTATATGCAACACCCTGCTACTCAAGAAAACCTAGGTTATGCAATTTCTTATGACAGTCAATCAAGAGCTCATAGGCATCCTCGCCTACAACACCACTAAACCTAGGGAGACCCAAACAAGGGAACCTCTCAAACCTCTTTTGATTATTAAAAGACATAATAACACTCATAATTAGAGAAAGAATGGTGAATATGGTATGCTAAGATACCACCTAAAGAGGTAACATAGATGAAGGTTAAACTCCTGATCTCAAAATACCATACACAGATGCAGGCACTGAAGAAGGAATAATACTCATAGTCTATAGAGTATTAAATGTAGAAATAGGTACTACTTGAGGATCCATACTCGAGGATGGAGGAACAGCATAAGCAGACTCTGGCATAGACGGAGGTACAACACTCAAAGCTAGGGTAACACCATGCCTCCTCAAAGGAGCACCCTTCAAATGGGTCAACAACCCCTTCAAGACCTGGGTAAAAGAGATTTATGGAATCAAAGTATGACCTATTCTCAAATATATGCTCAACATAGGGCTTAGGGGAGAGTCCCTAGAACTACTCCTATATAGAATAGATCCATATGCCTATCCACTACATCTAACCCATCCACTATCTCATAACCCTCCCCTAGATTGGGCTCTCTCATCAAATAAAGTCTCTACATCTCTAACCTTACGAGATCTAGTCATTACCATCTACACAAAAAAGAGTAAAATATGACTTAGAATACAATATATGAAGAAAATTTGCAAGATAAGGAACAAAATAAGGGAAATTTCCTAAAGACATCCTATAGCCTCTCGAAGCTATATACAAACGTCTACATACCAATATATGAGACTCTATTAGGAACCTTATTCTTATACTATTGGGATCAATAAACTTGGATCTGATACAAATTTTTCACTACTTAAAACTAAGGTTCATGATGGCACTCATTGGGGCAAGTCTTGACAAGTAAGTCTATCACACAAACTAATACAAAAAGGGAAAATAATAAAAATAACCCAAAGTAAGGCTTCTAAATTAAAGCCAAACCATGCAATATTATAAAAGAATACAAATATAACTAAATACATCATACCATAATACTAAAAACTAGAGACACAATGTAAGAACTAACTAATACAACTCGGGAACATACATAAGATATCCAAAGTAGGAACAACTCTCTCTCTAAATGCAAAATAAAGACATAATCTAAATCAAAAAAAGGTAGTAGTACACTCTAAAAGTAAGAATCTAACCGCTACCTCAAATAGCTCCAAAGTATCACTCAAAGTTAACCACTGCAAGGTACACTCAAACCTAGATCTATACTAAAATGGTGCAGTGGTGGTGAGTACGGTTCCACTTGTACTCAGTAGATATCGTAGGCCAACTGAGCAAAGCTAAAAATAAAGCATACAAAATTCACACTAAGGGCACGTCATCTGTAACTAGAAAATATCCCAAATGGTAACCCGCACCGTCTATACTACTAGTTCTATAATATTCACATTTGATACAATAGATACAAGGAATGCTTACAGGTAGACAACTATAACACATACTAGTAGCGAAGGAAGAAATACATATAAACAGGTATCACATCAAAAGGAAATAATATATCATGGAAAAGTAAATGGTAAGTACAAATTTAATATAGATAATGATGATAATGATAATGATAATAATGATGATGCACGAGGTTCCCACACAACCTCTGTATATAGCTACAGAGCTAATGCTTCCAGACATAAGACCCATGGGGGTTCGTCAACTCGTATATAACCAATATCTAATACAAATATCCGTAACTCCTCTACTGCACATATATTGATAGAGGGTTTAAAGATTTCACATTTCTATAAGAAAAAGCTAGAGTTTCTAGTATTTGTAGAATTTCCATGGTGCTCCCAATGTTTTAAGAATGTCTATGATATAAGGATGTAATGTTCACAACTAACTTGAATGAGTATTTCCATATCCAAAAAATATACTAAGTGAGACAATAATTGATGTTCCATGTAAACTGATGTTTCAATTTTTGGCAGAATATTTTTCATCTTTTTCTTGGAAAAATTACATGTTTTCAATTAACCAAGGTTGCATTTAATGCTAGTTTTTAGTGTTTATGGGTAAGGAGATAGTTGAAGGAAAAGACACAGAAAATTAGAAAGAAAAACACCTCTGGCGGTTAAAATGGTGCACCGTCAATCTTGCAACATACCACCAACTCAATTGTCAGGTCAAAATAGAGTCCATGACTTCAAAAGACCCAGGTATGGCCCATATGGTGGACCATCGGTCTTGCGATGGACCACTACTTTGGTCTTCGGTGCTAAATAGAAACAGGCATCCTGAAATAATCAACGACGGTCAATATAGTAGACCGCCAGTCTTGCAATAAACCACCACATCATCTATCAAGACTATTTAGAACTTAACTCTCAAGGATCATCAGCGACGATCAAAATGGTAGACCATCAATCTTGCAACGGACAACCACTTTGACCTTCAGTCTAATCCAAAAAAGTGACTCTCCAGGATCAGCATCGATGGACTAAATAGAGGACCATCAGTCTTGTAATGGACCACCATTTTGGTTGTCACTTTGGACGTGGGTTTTTAAGTTTGAATTTAAATCTTTTTTGACTGGGAACATGTAAATACCTAGTTTTAGGTTTTATTAGGTATCTCTTATCTTTTATTAGGGTTTTTTATAATTGAAATATATTGTTACATAGTTTTTCTCTAAGATTCATTGGATATTTGTGGATCAAGATTCCTATATCATATTTTCTATTGAAGATTGAAGAACAACAATTATGACTTTTATAAGTAAACTTTGAATTAATTTATGAATATCACAATGATTTTTTCTCTTTCTTGGGTGAAAATATATGGCTAAGCTCCCATAACTAGAGTTATGGGAGCCTTGATATGAAAAGCTGATTTTGCATTATGAATCTAGTAGATTCCCATGAGTAATTGATATTTCATAAACTCTTCTTTAATTTAATAACTTTTCTTGATTTTAAACTTGAAAAGTGAGCCTAAGAACAACACTTTTTCAAATAGAAAAGTGCTTTTTTGGAAAAGAAAGGGTTTACATAAATCTAAAGGCTTTAACCTTTGGATATAGGGTAGATTCCTTAACCGGATCAACCCATATGAGATTATAGTTGAATTAATACTATGTTCCTTAAGTTTGAAAGAATTAAGAGATAAGTTACTCATTTAGGTTGAGAAATTGATGGCTAAACCATAGAATTCAATTACTCTTGCAATAAAAATTGTTCATTGGGAATCCAAAATATTTCACAACCTTAGATGCTTAAGCATCTTGATAACCATAACTCTAGTTTTACATCTCTTATTGAATTACTATTAGCAATATAACCTACAGTTGGATTACTTTCTAGGACAAACATTTGAATATAATTGATAAATCAAAATCCCCTTCTATTCTGGAACCTTCGAACAACAGTCTAGTAATAACCACAATACTTAGTGACCATAGTATTCCCTATGGGATCTGACACCCAAACCAGTTGGGTTCTATATTTGACAGCGATCGTTTACACTTTCTAATGAGAGTGGTAATTTAGGCATATCAAATTCCAGTGTCATTGTCGGGGAATACGGTTGTCCATTAAGTTTGTGTTTGTTAATTGACCTTTAGTCAAGTTTCCCAAATTTTACTTTGTTTGTTGTTTTTGTTCAATGTACGGTAGTTATTGTGTATGCCAAGTACATGGAGATTGGGTGCCCCATTATTACTAATACATCTGAAACCGTAGTTAATTAGCAGAATTTTAGACCCCTAAGATGTTAAGAGACTAGCCGCTCTTGCTAGAGCTTAACTAAATCACCAGAATAATGGCTAGAAGGTGCATCATCTTAATCCTGATGATTATGATTTGAGGGATAGTGATTTGTTAGATCCTATCAACCTAAGGCATGCAGAGAATGTGGTTGCACCAGTAAACTACAATGTAAATAGAATTCAGCCCTTTAGGGTAAGGTAAAAGCATTAACCAATGAAGTTTAATCTGAATGATGACAAAGATAGAATGGATGGAGTAGGTGCAACTAAAGCTATCATTCCTCCACCTCTAGCACCAAGAGCTAAATTTAATCTTTATCTTAAGGTGTCGTTTAGTGGTCTTCTCGGAGATGATCCAAGCATGCATTTGGTGAACTTTGTCACCATGTACAATCCTTTTGATAATCTAGTAATGGGTCAAAATGATATTTGCCTGTGTTTTTTTTTCATTATCTTTGTCAGGAGAGGCGATACTATGGCTAAATAGACTGACTCCCAACTCTATAATAAACTAGAGGCTTTTCAAAATAGGCTTTCCTGGAAAGGATATTTCCATCCTCCAAAAGGGTACAGTTGAAGGATGAAATCAATTTCTAATAACTTCCCACCGAAGCTCTTCATGAGACCCAGGAGAGGTTTAAAAAGAAGTTGATGCAATTCTTGAACCATAACATGACCGATATTTATTTGATGGAAACTCTTTATTGGGCTTTGAACTCTATTATGAAGCTAGTTATGGTAAGATATCCATGGAGGAGATGATGGAAAAATTATTAAAAGGAGTTGAGGCTACCAACTCTAGGGTGAATACTATGAAGAGTAATTTGTCTACCATGAATTAGTTGGTAAAATCGCACTCTAATTCTATTAAACAATTAGAGTAGAAAATAAGCCAACTCTTAACAGTATTGAATTAGAGAAAGAGCGAAAAGGTTCCTAGTGATACAATTCAAAACCCTTGATATAATGGCTCTTGTATGGCAATCACCACACAGAGTGGTAAGGTATTATCAGGCCTGTCTATGGGTAGAACAGTGATTGAAGACGTGATTTGAAAGGAGATTAAGCATGAAAAAATTTATCCAGTGGAGTCCAAGAAACTGGATGAAGTTATTGATAATACATCATCCAACCATCAGTAGGTTGATGAGTTAGAGAAAAGCAAGGGACAAGAGACAAAAGTGGTGGTTACTATGCTCCCAAAATGACCTCCTTAATTTCCCCATCGGTTGAAAAAAAAGGCCGACAACATAAAGGTTTGCAAGTTAATGCCCATGCTTAAGGATTTGACGATTAATTTTCCATTAGTGGAAGCATTTCAGTAGATGCATGGGTATGCAAAGTTCATAAAAGACCTTTTCACGAAGAAACAGACAGTTAGCTATGAGACGATGGACAATATCCATCATTGTTGTGCTATCTCTACAAGGTCATTGGTGCAAAAGAAGGCAGACCCGAGAGCATTTACCATCCCATGCACCATTGGGTCTCATGATTTCACAAAAGCTCTCTGTGATTTGGGAGCTAGTATAAACTTGATGTTGCTTGTTGTGTATAAGAAATTTGGTTTGGGGGATCCTACTCCCACAAACATGAGGCTAGTTATGGAGGACAGGTCTGTGAAGTGGTCCATGGGGATTCTATATGACATATTACTAAAAGTGACTAGTTTTATATTTTTGGTTGATTTTGTTATTCTTGATTGCGAGGTGGATTTTGAGGTGCCCATAATCTTGGGTAGACCTTTCCTCACAATCGAGAGTGTACTTATTGATTTGAGGGCAAATAAGCTACTATTCTGGTTGACTGATGAAGTAGTTTTATTCGATGTATGTCAGTCCATGAAACAGCATAAAGACATAAGCATCTTTTTTATTATTGATGTTTATTATGAGGAGGAGTAAGAAGTGCCTATAGAAGAAAAATTTGCGGTGGAGACTTTAGTTGTTGTATTGATGAATTTTAATCATGAAGGTATTAAAGATTATGAGTAGATGGTGTGTGCCTTAACAGGCATAGGGTATTATTTGTATGCACCCAAGAAATTAGATTTGGAGTTAAAAAATTATCCAAGTCCACCTGCTAAGCCTTCTATCGAAGAGCCACCTACCTTGTGCTAAAGGAGTTGCCCGGTCATTCGAGGTATGGGTACCTAGGCACTGGGAATACACTACCTATTATTATTGCTGCTAATTTAGGTGAGAGACAGGTGGAAGCTCTCATCTCTATTCTTAAGAGATATAAGAGGGCTATTGGTTGGACGATTGTAGACATTATTGGTATCCTCCTAGTATATGTACACATAAGATTCACCTAGAGGAGGATTGTGTTCTGATTATTGAGCATCAGCATCGACTAAACCCCTCTATGCAAAAAGTGGTGAAGAAAGAAATCATTAAGTGGCTAGATGTAGGAGTGGTATACCCAATCTCAGCTAGTAAGTGGGTGAGTCCGATTTAGTAAGTGCGCAAAAAAGAGGGCATGACAGTTGTGGATAACGAGAAGAATGAGTTGATCCCACTTAGGTTTGTTATTGCGTGGGGTGTGTCTATGAATTACAAATAACTCAACTTGTGGACACTGAAGAACCACTTCCCAATGCCTTTCATGGATCATATGCTTGATCTGCTAATGGGAAGGGGTTGGTACTATTTCTTAGATAGATATTCTAGTTACAAATAGATTTCTATTGCTCCTGAAGATTAGGAGAAAATGATACTAACATGCCCATATGGCATATTTGCGTTTAAGGGGATACCTTTCGGGTTGTGTAATGCACCTGCCACTTTTGAGCGGTGCATGATGTTGATATTCTCTGATATGGTTAAGACACATTATAGGTGTTTATGGATGATTTCTCGGTTGTAGGTTATTCTTTTGATCTTTGATTACTGAATCCTGGTCGTGCATTGCATGTGAAGAGTTCAACCTTTTCCTTAACTGGGAAACATACCACTTCATGGTGAAGGAATGCATTATTCTCGTCCATAAAATTTCAACCAAAGGCATTGAAGCAGATAAGTCAAAGGTCGAACTAATTGAGAAAATACCTTCCCCTATCTCATTTAAAGGGGTTCATAGCTTTTTTGATCATGCGAGGTTTTACCGCAGATTCATAAAAGACTTCTCAAAGATTGCAAACCCTTTTTGAAAACTCCTAGATAAGAAGGCTAAGTTCACTTTTGGTGATGACTGCAGAAAGGCCTTTGAATGTATGAATTTTAAATTGGTGAAGGCTTCAATTATTGTTGCTCCTGATTGGACAAAGCTGTTTGAGATTATGTATGATGCCAGTGGAGTGGCACTTAGAGTTGTTCTTAGACAAAAGAAAGAGAATTTGTTCTATCTAATATATTATGCAAGCAAGGCCTAAAATGGGGCTCAAAAGAATTATTCAATGACTAAACAGGAACTTCTAACAGTGGTGTATCCTTTTGAGAAGTTTCATGCATATCTGTTGGGTACCAAGGTAGTCGTGCACACTGACCACGCTGCCTTGAGGTACTTAATCGAAAGAACAGTAATCCAGGGCTGATACGGTGGGTATTTCTACTTTAGGAATTTAACTTTGAGGCCAAGGATCAAAAAGGATGTGAGAATCAGGTAGCAGACTATATATCCAAACTCAAAGGGGAACAGGCAGCCAAGAATGAGTTAGAGATTGATGATTCCTTCTTGAATGAGAAAATATTGGCTTTAGTGCTCGAAAAAGTACCTTGGTATGCAGACTTCGCGAACTATATGGTGAGTGAAGTAACACTAGAGAATCTTTCCATTCATTAAAGGAAATAATTTCTCTATGATGTGACACATTACTTCTGGGATGAGCCGTACCTTTTTTGGCGGTGTACGGATGGTATTATTAGATAGTGCATCCCTGAAGTAGATATGTTGAGTATACTGGAAGCAAGTCATGCTTCCCCAGTAGGAGGTCACCATACAGGTGATTGGACTCCTAGGAAAGTGCTTCAGAGTGGCTACTATTGGCCCTCTTTATTCAAAGATGCCTATGAGTTCGTAAAGAGGTATGACCAATGTCAAAGGCAATGGTCTATCTCAAAGCGCCATGAGATGCCAATGTATAAAATGCTGGAGGTAGAATTATTTGATCTCTAAGGCATTGATTTCATGGGGCCCTTTATGAGCTCATTTAGGATGAAGTACGTATTAGTTGCCATTGACTACGGGTTAAAATGGGTTGAGGTAGTGGCTCTAGCAGATAATGAAGGGAAGAGAGTTAATGTATTCTTAAGGAAAAACATTTTATCTTACTTTGGGGTACCACATACCATTATCAGTGATGGAGGATCACACTTTTGCAATAAGATATTTAGAGTTGCCTTGGCAAAATATGGAGTTAAGCAGAATAAAGTGGCTACACCATACCACCCGTAAACTAGTGGACAGGTAGGAATCTCTAATCGGAAAATCAAAGCTATCCTTTCCAAGACTGTAAATACTATTTGGAAGGATTGGTCTAGGAAGTTGGACGATGCCTTATGGACATATTGGTTTATGGCAAGGCATGTCATTTGCCGATTGAGCTAGAGCATAAAGTGTTGTGGGCACTAAAGTGGCTTAACTTGAATTGGAATATGGCAGCAAATATGATACTGGGGCAGCTGAATGAGATAGACGAGTTCCTTCTTGGAGCTTATGATCGGGCTGATCTACATAAAGAAAGAATGAAAAAGTACCATAACCGCAGGATTGAAAAGAGGGATTTCCAAAAAGGTGACTTGGTGCTTCTATTCAACTCCAGACTCAAACTTTTTCTAGGTAAGCTCAGATCCAAATGGTCTGGCCTATTTAAAATGAGTCAAGTCTACTCATCTAGGGTAGTGGAACTTGAAAATGAAAAAGAAAATGTCTTCAAGGTAAATGGGCAGCGTGTAAAACTGTATTAGTCCAATGGACTCTATAAGGAGTATTGATACTATCTATCTCGATGAAGTCTGAGTAATTGAGATAACTGAGTTGTGCCGTAATGATAAATCAGGCGCTGATGGGAGGCAACCCACAGTGTGTTGTTGTAAAGCATTAGTTAAATTATTTTATTGTTCTAGTGCATTTTTGATGTGTTTGTAAAGGGTGCAGGATTTTAAATGCAGCAAAAAAAAAGGAGTAATACAATTTGAAAAGGGTTGAAAATTTGAGCTACTGGAACAAAAGTAACGGTCGAAGTGGTGGACTACCAGTCACCTGATGGACCACCATTTCAACCGTTGCAAAGAACCTAAAAAATTCATTCACTGGAGAAAGTTGACGGCCAAAGTAGTGGACCATCACTAAATTAGTGGACCACCACATTGACCGTCAAAATCAAGCTGAGTTGTCCAGGTTCTGGTAAGGTACGATGGACAAAGTGGTGGACCGGCATAAATTTGGTGGACCACCACTTGGACCGTCAAAATTAAGCAGAAGTGCCCATGTTCTAGTAAGGAGCGACAGCCCAACTAGTGGTCCGTTGTATTTTTGATGGACCATTGTAGCAGTCATCGATGTTACCCTACCACTATGTCGGGTTGAGTTAAAATTAAGATTTATTTAATTGACCTATATTTGGCTAATTTATTTTAAAGAGGTAAAAGAGCGGTTACATACGTTGTACCCTTTTCAACTTCTTCAACTGACCAAATTCTATTGGATTCAAAGAATCCGAGGGCATTTGATCTTCCTAGGACTCTCCATCTACTTCTTTTTTCTCTATTTAAACAAACCCTTTTCTTTTATTTATTTTTATCTCAAACATTCTTGAAAGAAATTATAGAGTTTTCAGTTAAGTTTGTTTTCAGTATTTACAAATTAGTAAAAGAGAAATTTCTGCAAAATCAAGGTATGAGCACCTTCATGTCTTCTCTTTTTGAACTTCTACAACATGAAATGAATTATTGGTTAGTTGACAAAATTTCATCTTGTTTTTCTTCTTTTACTTTAATTGGTTTTGATTTCGAAATAACAATATACTCTATGTGGGTGATGTCTGAGTAACCTGTATGCTCAAAAGTGTGAAATTGTCTGCATAAATATGAAGTTGGTGTCAATTTTTTTCTAAAAAATCGAGATTGTATGCTAAATATTCGACAAAATGCCTAATTGATTCTTGAATCTGAAGAAGGGGGTGTGATGGTTGAAATGGTGGACCATTAATTATGCGACGGACTACCAAATGGACCATCGCAAGAACCCCAGAAATGACACCCATTGGCTAAGATACGATGGCTAAAGTAGTGGGTCGTCAACTTTGTGATGGACCACCATATGGACTGCCGCAACTCTCTGAATTTTTAGGTTTTCTAGATAAGACCTGATGGCCCACCTAGTGGACCACCAGTTACCTGACGGACCACCAGTGCAGCATCAAGTCTAGGTTTTCACTGTTAGGGTGTTTTTGTGCAATGAGCTAATTCCTTACTTCTTTTTCAGGATTATGGGTCATAAACTTCCACTAAACTGAGGAGAAAGATCCCAAAGTCGTGCGTACAACACCAGGACACATAAAAGAGAAAATCCCACACTCTCCTAGTCTGAAAAGGAGAGCAATAGTAGTATAAGCAGTACTAGTTCAAGCCCAGACGAGGCAACGGTTGCTACAAATCAACCCAAGCCTGTTGAGGGTGGAACTAAGGCTGCTAATGTGGGAGAACAAATGGAAGCAACTGATAGAACACTGAACCTGAGGATGCTAATGTTATCAAACGTAAGGATCCTCAAGTTCGAAAGGCGATTAGATGGCAGATAGAGGGAGCAAGAGATAAATTCTATGACGGATTGACACCTACAGCAAGAAGGATAAAAAATCCACTTACGGAGGAACATCAGTTTGTGACAATGGAGTTACATGAATATCTTGAGCTAGAATGTCATTTTAACAAGTATGAACTAGCATGGATGAGCAGGCCACTAGGATCATATCAACCGAATTTTGTAAGGGAATTTTTTACCAATTATTTAGCATTAATAGAGAAAGACTGTCCAAAAGGGTCGTAATTTGCAAACTTGTTGAAAAGAGAGTCAGTACCTAATCGGGGAGTCATCATTGATATTTCATCCCAGACAATCAATACGATACTATTTGCTCTAAAGTACGAGGCTCCACCTGCTATACCGATCTTGAGAATAGGTTGAGAACTGTATCTACTCAGAGGCCTTGGGTGTCTTCATTATTGACTGGTGATGGTAACCCTTCTTGGTTGACCATTCCACAGAAGCGTATTGTAAAATATTCCATTAGCTTTAAGGCTAAGTTTTGGTGGGCAGTTGTTCACTTAAGGACGATTCTAATAAAAGGTGACAAAACCCTGGATAAACATAGAGTTGTATTGGTGGCAAGCTTGGTTTCAGGGCTGCAGGTTGACTTCAGCCATATTATTGCAGATAAGATGTTCATAAGGGCACATAAAACCGCCAGTGTATTGTCATTCCCATGCTTGATCACAGAGCTGTGTAGGCAAGCAGGTGTGCCTATGATTCATGAAGTTGACAACGTAGTCTAGGATACACATAGACAAGACATTGAGAAGTTGAAAGATGACTCAAAATTTGAGATACGTGTCACCAAGCCTCCTGCTTACCAAACTCAATCTGCACCAACTTCCGATGCTACCAAAATTTCTGCAGGTATGCCTTTGCCCATCACCACTTATATTCTACCTGAGTATGTGCCTCCAAGTACATCTTCAGGGTCAGGTTCTGCACCATCTATGGTTGGAGCAGACTTCGCCGAATACAGGTTAATATAGGAAAATTTTGCAAAATTGGTGAAGCTGGAAAAGAGGTTTCAAAAATAGTTAGATAAATAGGTACCAGAATTCAAGCCTTTTGTTGACGAAATTATAGCTGAGGCAATCTATCCATTCCAAACTATTTAGGATAGGATGTACAACATGGAACACCGCATCAACAAAAGGCTAGATGCACTGTCTCTCCCTGATCTTGCTAAGCTCATGGTTGAATTTGAGCAGGCGAAGGCTGATATAGCTGAGTTAAAGGGAAGGTAGCCATAGTAGACTATTTTTGACCCAGCCTTAGTGGTGAGTGACGATGATGAACGCATTATAGACCTAATGGGAAGACCTTTGAAAGACAAAGGAAAGTAGAACATGGATAAATGAGCTACAAAGAAAGCTGAAAAGAGGGTAAAGAGAGAAGAAATGACACTAGAGCAAAAGAAACAACATGATTTGAAGAGAGCTCAAAAGAAATCAAAGAAACATGAAGAAAATAAAAAGAAAAAAAAAAGATAAAGAAGTAGGAGTATTTACTAGTGCTTCCCCAGCAAGGGGGCAAAGTTTAGGCTCAGTTCAAGAGATGATTTCTCTGATTCTGGAGGGTGAGGTTTTGAGTGACCCTACTACCATAGGGGCCAATATTGCACCAGGTGAGGATGCAGGGTCCTCACCATACTTCACAGATGCCTCAGATGAATAAGAGGCAATATAAGTATACCCATTCCTTTGTACTTTAATTTAATGCTTTGAGGACAATGCATATTTTTTATGTGGGGGTGGTGTACTTGTATCATGGGGGTTTTGTTTCAAATATTCTTGACCCTACCATGTTCTATCTAGGAGAATCGGCATGTCTAGGATCATGTTAAGTTCGCAGCTACAATTTTCTTTTCTAGGTTTAACTTTAGGTTTGCATTTTTCTTCTTTTTAAATCTTGTTATGTTATTAAGGTTGGTCCATGAAATAAAAGTGTTGTTTGTGTTAGTATCTTGTTGTGAATATGGATGATGAATGATGTGGCATCAAGCTATGACTATTTACATTTAACTATTTACTTTTGTCCCCTAGTATATGTGATCAACTATTAGTGAATCTGTATATGGCATTAATCTTTAAAAATACATGACATGTGATGCAAATCTTAAGAACAGTAGAATGACTCATTTTCCACCGTATGTGCGAGTAATTATATTAGTTCTTACATAGTATAGTACCTAAATTTGTCTAGTTCAATTGATGTTGTTCTGTAGTTGATGAGATAAGAAGGGATGGCAGGCCACCTTATGCTTGTAGTCCACTTAGCCAAAATAATTAACCCTACCAAAAATAATTTCCCATTTTTTGAACCCTTCTTTGAGCCTTAGTTAATTTTTCTTCATCACCAAGCATTCTAGTTAACTCTTTTTAAGCTGTTGACACCTAGCTCTAGCCCTGGCCCAATAGTGGGCAATGTGTACCTACACTTAGGTAAAACACCTAAGTTGAGGGTGGCTATTGTAGGGTTGTTAACCGTCTAATAGAAAGTTGGTCTAGAATTTAAATTAAAGCATTTTTCCCCAATCTATTCAAGATAATCTGTACCTTAACTTATTTCATCAGCCTAAGTTGAGGGTGGCTAATGCTTGTATTTGTATAAAAGAGAGATAAAGAGAGAGAGAAAAGGGGGTTATTATGGTGAAGCATGAATGCACGAGAAAATGATGAGTGAGCAACCAAAGAAATTGCCTTGGTAAGAAGAATTTAAAGGCTAAGTGAGTTAAAGCCTAGTTATTAGTCACTTTTTCACAAATTCCTTCCTAACCTAGCCCGATACCTCATTACTAGCCTAGAAAAGACCTTCTTAATCTTGGAACTCAGCTATAAGGGAGGCGTTGGATGAGAAAGGCAAGCTTATGGTGCATGTTCTATGTTGGTAACTTCTTTGATGAGTGAGAGGGTTTTGATTTGTATCCACAAAATATACTGAGTGCTGGATCTCCTTGTCTGTGAGGGCAACCTGAGTCATACTTAATTTGGATGATCTCTGTAGATTCTTGTATCTATGTTATGTAAATGAATTGAAATTGAAACAATGTCGGTTATAGACTCTGACATGTTAAACCATATGATTTGGATGACAAGTGAATGGTTGTGTGAGAAGTGGTTCAATAGTAAATGCCCGTCATTGTATTGTTCATATTTACAATTTGGTGCTGAGTTGCTTAAGGACAAACAACTTTCTTAAGTTGAGGGTGTTGATGTTCCATTTTTTGACGAAATATTTTACATCTTTTTCTTGGAAAAATTGCATATTTTCAAGAAAGTAAGGTTGCATTTAATGATAGTTTTTAGTCTTTTAGGGTAAGGAGATAACTAAAGCAAAATACTAGGAAAATTAGAAGAAAAACACTTCTGATGGTCGAAATGATGGACCGTCAGTCTTGCGATGGACCACCACTCAAACATCAGGTCCAAATAGAGTTCATAACTTCAAAAGACCCAGCGACGACCCATATGGTGGACCGTCGTCTTGCGATAAACCACCACTTTGGCTATCAGGGCTAAACAGAACAAGGCATTTCTTAAATTCTCAGCAATGGCCAACATGGTGGACCGTCGGTCTTGCAATAGACCACCACTTTGGCTGTCAGGACTATCCAGAACTTGACTCTCAAGGATTATCTATGATGGTAAAAATAGTGGTCTGTCAATCTTACAATGGACCACCACTTTGCCCGTCAGTCTTATCCATAAAGTGACTCTCCAGGATTAGCAGTGAAGGACCAAATGGAGGACCGTCAACCTTACGACCGACCACTGCTTTGGCCGTCACTTTGGACGCGGGTTTTTAAGTTTGAATTTTAAATCCCTTATGGTTGGGAACATATAAATACCCAGTTTTAGGTTTTATTAGGTATCTCTTATCTTTTAATAGGGTTTTTCCATACTTGAAACATATTATTACATAGTTTTTCTCTAAGATTCATTGGAGATTTGTGGATCTAGATTCCTTGATCATATGTTCTATTTAATATTGAAGAAAAACAATTGCGACTTTTGTAAGTAAACTTTGAATTAATTTATGAATAACACAATAGTTTCTTCTCTTTCTTGGGAGGAAATATGTGGCTAAGCTCCCATAACTAAGGTTATGGGAGCCTTGCTATAAAAAGCTGATTTTAGGTTGTGAATCTAGTAGATTCCCATAAGTAATTGATATTGCATAAACTCTTCTTCAATTTAATGATTTTTCTTGGTTGAAAACTTGAAAAGTGAGCCCAAGAACAACACTTGTTCAAATAGAAAAGTGCTTGTTGGGAAAGAAAGGGTTTACATAAATCTAAAGGCTTTAACCTTTGGATAGAGGTTAGATGCCTTAACTTGATCAACCCATATGAGATTATAGTTGAATTAATACTATGTTCCTTAATTTTTAAAAAAATTAAGGGATAAGTTACTCATTTAGGTTGAGAAACTAATGGGTAAACCATAGAACTCAATTACTTTTGCAATACGAATTGTTCATTGGGAATCCAAAGTAGTTCATAACCTTAGCTGCTTAAGCATTTTGGTAACCATAACTCTAGTTTGACTTCTCTTATTGAATTACTATTAGCAATATAACCTAAAGTTGTATATCTTTCTATGACAAACATTTGAATATAATTGATAATTCAAAATCCCCCTCTATTCTGGAGCCTTTGATCAACAGTCTAGTAATAACCACAACACTTAGTGAACACAGTATTTCCTATGGGATTTGACACCCAACCTAGTTGGGTTCTATATTTGACAGCAACCGCTTACACTTTCTAATGAGAGTTGTAATTTGGGCGTATTATAAACATGGAACATTTGTTGCTTAAAATAGTAAAATTATGCATTAACTTAGGTTATTTCATCGGATATGATGGTGTTTATGTGTTTTGCAGGGAAATTCGATCGGAAGTGGTGTCTTAGTAAAATAGAGAATAGAAGTTTTTGAAATGAAGTACTTTCAAGCTATGAGTAATTAAGTCACATTACGACTCATAGCCAAACTCATCAGGACATTAATAACTAGAGTTTAGCAAAGGAGTTATATCATAGAAGACTATGAGTCATAAGGTCAAACTATGACTCATAGTGTGATGCCCTATTAAGAGCAATATGTTAAATCCTGAAGTTTGATACCTCAGTGGTAACGAGTGAATACCATGAGTACTAAGAACAGACTATGACTCTTGGTGAGTAGTTGTAAGGAGAACAATTGTAATTGCCCTGAAGCTGAAAAGTTACTGGAGTGACTATGATTAGCAGCATATGACTCGTAGGGAGGCACTCGACTCATAACACTGAATCCTAAAGAAAGATACAACAGTAGGCAATGAGTCATAATCAGACCTAATGACTTATTGTCAGAGATGTTACCAATGCCTACAAAGTTTTCCTACTTTATTTTAACTAGGATTTTCTTATTATTTTGAGATACTATAAATACCCTAGGGTTATTCCATTATTATGTTACGTACTTTTGAGACTTTTTTGGCATACTTTGACTTTGTGATTTTGTCCTTATGCTCTAGATTTTGTATTTAATTGGAGATTTTGGATTTTACTCTTTCATTATTATGCAATTCGTTACATGTGTTCCTCATTAATTTTCATGGATTGTTGCATATGTATGAGCGACTAATCTCCTTAACCTGGGTTGTGGGAACCCTGGTGGATTAACTATGTAATATAAGTAGGAGATTCATCTATTTTATTATGGATGCATGTATCTTGATTTTGCTTTGTATTAATTATATTCCAAGCTACTACAGAAGCTTAGGCATAGCCTGTATTAGAGATCATCCTTACAAAGGAGTTTGAGATTAGGAAAATAAGGTTATTATAGTTATTTGAGGCTATCAACCCTCGTCTAAACAACTTGATACTCAAAATATGATAGTTGTATGGGGTTAAAGATAAGGGATAGTAAGGCAATGCCAGAGACTCAAAAGGTAAAGAGTGAGATTTATAAATACGCTCGCAAGATGATTGATAATACATAGCTTGTTAGACATTGCATGTAAAGTAGTGGTATAGGTGAGTTAAACACAAGAATCTTTCAGAGTTAGAAGCCAGGAGAATATATTCGTAGTGTTAATCTTCTATTATTTACAATCTTAAGCACTTAAATCTGATTACTAGCTACTATTGACTTCCAAATCTCTCATTTACTTTTTCATACTACCTGTGATTTTATCAAATTTGAGATATAATTACATGCATTACCTGAAGGTTTGACCCCAACCTAGTTTAGGTTACTATATTTGGCACTAACCGCAGCATAATTTTTTAGAGGTTAGTTTTGGACAACATTAAATTTTGGTGTTGTTGTTGGGGAATACGGTGTTGAGTTGTTAATTAGATTCATTGAAGTTTTGGTTTGATATTATAGTTGGACATACACCAATGTATGTCTAACACTAAGAGTCTAGTAAATCCCTTTCTCCTATTGTATCCTGAACTAGAAAGACTACTTTAGCCTAATCATATGATGACTGAATATGTACGGGCAGGAGATTTAGTATGGGGATGGACCTCTTGTTGTACCTCTCCTAAATCCAAGTAATCCATAAAATATTGCTAATAGGCAGACGGAGTTAATCCTAGCAGAGGAAGCTAAACAGTAGAGAAAAGTGCATGAGAAAGCCCGATTAGCTTAACAGGCAGAGCTAGCCAGGCCTAGACCACTTGCTGATCGTTGAGAAACACATGATGGTGATCAAAATAGAGTGCATAGTGGGAGATCTTAAGTGATCCTAGATTATCATTATCTACCATCATATGATGAAGATAAGAATATGGGAATGTTGAGCCTGTAGAGGCAGGAGCCATTATTCCTCTAATTTTACCCCTAAATGTTAAGTTTGGTATTACTAGTGAAATGATCCAGCTGCTAAATAAGGTGTATTTTCAAGGTTGTCAAAAGATGATGCAAAAATTCATGTTGCTAATTTATCAGGATCTGTATCTGTATATAATTCTGAGGGTGAATCAATAAACATTGAGGTTACCTATGTTCCTTTTTTTGCTGACAGGAGAAGCATTGTTGTGGTTGGGGGAACTTCTTAGAGGCTCAAGCATAACTTGGAATGAGCTTCATAGATAGTTTTTTAAATGATTCTTGCCTCTTTCTAGGATGTTATAGCTAAAAGATGATATTTACAAATTTGATATTTTCCTGTAGAGTCCATATGTGAAGCGTGGGTTCAAAAAAATAGTTATACATGGAGCCTAATCACCAGATTATAGGTTCTAATTTACTGAAGATATTCTACATATCTCTGAATATAATCTCTAGGGCAATGGGTAACACAATATCTAGAGGTGCACTTATGCGTCTTTATTAGGATATGGCTTGGGAGATGCTAGATGATATCTCTACCACTAACCAAGGATGGCACACTTGGGAAGTGAATAGAGGTGTTGGCATGTATGCTATTAAGGCTGCTAGTAACTATAATAGTGGTAATGATTTGGTAGAATAAGAAGTGCACAACTTAAAATGGATATTGGGTTGCTTACAAAATAATTTCCTACAATGACTACTAACATGGTGAATTCAATAGGGGAATGGGAATCTACTTCCAAGGCTTATGAGTCTGATGTGTATGAGGAAGTAAAGTATTTGTATTTATAAGTGGCGGGTTTTCGAGTTGAAGGTCAAGAAAACCAAGGAAAAACTATTATGGCAAAAGGTATCAAGATAAAAGTAGAGTTTGTGATGGTGATTGGGGGTGCATTAATGACTATAAGAAGAAGAGTGATGATATGTTCCACCAGGAAGTCGAGATACTAAATCAAGAATGGAAGCTATGTTGTCAAAGCTAGTGAGAGGCCAAAAGAGTCAAGAGAGATTCCTTATAAAAATTAAGGCAGACATATCAGGGTTAAATTAGAAAGTTGAGTGGCATGCTACTGCAATAAAATAACTGGAGAAGCAGTTTGGTTGGGTCATATTAAACCAGAGGCAACCTGTCACTCTTCCCATCAATATAGTGCAAAATCTAAAAAATGATATTCATTATCATTCCATTACCACTCAGAGTGTTAAGACCACCATGGATCCCCCCATATCTACTATGATTTAGTCAGATAATAATGGTGACAATGTTGATAGTGAGGAAGCACCTAGAGTTAAAGTTAGAAAATCATCAGGTGTTGAGTGCGGGGCTAGAAAGAATAAAGGTAAGGGTAAGGTTAATGAACCTATTTTGAAGACTATTCCGAGACCTATCCCTTATTTTTCTTATAGAGGCGTTGAAGTAGATGACTGTTTATGAAAAAATATAAAATATCTGGTCAGTATAAAATATATAGTGAGCTATGAGACAACTTACAATGTGCATCATTACAGTGTTGTTGCTTCTATATCATTGGTAGAGAAGAAGAAGGACCTCGGAGCTTTCACCATTCTATTTACCATTAGGTCCTTCAACTTTGGTTGGGCTTTATGTGATCTAGAAGCCATTATTAATCTTAGGCCACTAGTTGTATTTAAGTAGTTAGGGTTAGGGGTACCCAAACTAACATCTATAAGACTGTTGATGCTAGATGGGACCGTGAAAAAGCCAATTTGTATTCTTTGTGATATGTTGGTAAAGGTAGAGTCTTTCATTTTTCCTGCTGATTTTGTGATACTTGATTATGAGGTGGACTTCCAGGTCCCAATAATTTTGGATAGACCCCTCCTAGATATGGGTAGGGCATTAGTTAATATTAAGTTGGGTAAGATAAGGTTCAAACTCAATGATTAATAGGCAATCTTCAATGTATGTTAGTCAATGCGGCAGCCAAATAATATAAGAGTAGTGTCTATAATAGATTCTATTGACGACGAGGTTGATGCAATGATTATTCCAATTAAGGAAAGGTTGGGTGTTGAAGCATTAGTAGTGGCAATTATGAATTTCAATAGTGATGGAATTGAGGAATATGACAGATAGTGGGTGCTCAATATGGGAGAGGTTCTTAAATTTATGCTCTAAAAAAGCTTGATCTAGATTGGAAAAATAGAACTACTCCTTCTGATCGTCTGTCTATCGAGGAACCATCATTTTTGGAGTTGAAGGCCCACCTATTTTACTTACGCTATGCATTCTTAGGGAGACAACAGTTTGCCAGAGATTATTACAGTTGACTTGGTTGAGACCGAGGTAGAGACATTGCTACCAGTGTTGCAAAGGTTCAAAAGAGCTATAAGGTAAACCATTGCAGATACTGTGGGTATTCCACCAGGCATTTTTACTCACAAGATCTAGCTCAAACTGGACTACATCCTTAGTTTTGAGCATCATTACATGTTAAATACTCCTATGAGGGAGGTGGTAAAGAAAGAAACCATCTAGTGGTTGGATGTTGGTGTAGTTTACCCCATTGTGGATAGCAAGTAGGTCAGTCATATTTAGTGCGTCCTAAAGAAAGGTGAAATTACTATAGTGCCAAAAGAGCAAAATGGGCTCATGCCAATGAGACCAGTCACAGGTTAGAGAGTGTGCATGGACTACTGAAAGCTAAATACATGAGCTCATAAGAACCATTTTCCCATGCCTTTTATGGATTAGATATTGGATAGGTTAGTAGGCAGGGGTTGGTATTATTTTCTTGATGATTATTTGGGTTATAATTAGATCACTATTACCCTTAAAGACCAAGAAAAGATGACATTTACCTTCCCTTATAGGACATTTACATTCAAAAGAATGCTATTTGTGTTATGCAATGCTCCCGCAACCTTTTAGAGTTACAAAATCTTAATATTCTCTGATATGGTGGAAAGCACCATTGAGGTATTTATGGCTTATTTTTCTATTGTTAGTGATAGTTTTGATGACTGCTTGGTCTATTTGTCCAATGCCCTTTATAGATGTAAGGAATGCAATTTTGTCAGGGCTATTTCATGGTTAAATAAGGAATTGTGCTTGGGCATATGATCTCTAAAAGGGGTATAGAGGTGGATAAGGCAAAAATTAAAGTAATTGAGAAGCTTCCACCATCAGTCTTGGTAAAGGATATTCAGAGTTTTTTAGGCCATGCTGGTTTTTTTAGGAATTTCTGTAAGGATTTCTCAAAGATTGCTAACCCTCTGTGCAAGCTTCTTAAGAAAGAGGTGCAGTTTAATTTTGATGAGGCATATCTGATGGCTTTTAAGTGCTTGATGGAGCGGTTGGTGTCAGCCCCTATTATAGTTTCTCCCAATTAGTACCTACCATTTGAGATTATGTGTCATGCAAGCAGTGTGGCTTTAGGTGTTGTCCTTGTCCAAAGGTGAGAAATGATATTTCACCCATTTTACTATGCTACCAAAGCATTAAACCCTGGTTAAAATAACTATATTGTTACCGAGAAAGATCTACTAGTAGTGGTTTTTTCCTTTAAAATATTTTGATCCTGTCTGATTGGGACAAAGGTTATTGTTTATACAAACCATGTAGCATTGATATACCTAATAGAAAAGAAAGATAAAAAGCCAAGATTGATTTGTTGGGTTCTCCTACTACAAGATTTTGATTTTAAGGTAAAGGACTGGAAAGGCACAAAAAATTAGGTTGCAGATCACTTGTCCATACTTAAGAAAGAAGCAATGCAGAAAGTAGGGGATGGGCTTAAAATGGATAATACTTTTCTAGACAAGAAGATTTTGGCAGCATCGCAAGACCTAATCCCTTTATTTGCTAATTTTGTAAATTATTTGGGAACTGATCTTATCCCGTAAGACTTGTCCTTCCAGCAGAGAAAGAAATTTTACCATGAGGTAAGGAAGTTCTTCAAGGATGAGACTAATTTATTTAGGATATGTGCAGACGGTATGATTCGTAAATGTATCCACAGGTGGAGATAATCAGTATTCTTAAGTCCTATCATGCTTCACTTGTCGGTGGTTACCATGGAGGAACCTACATAGCTGACAAAATCTTGTTGGTATTACAGGCCTATATTCTACAAGGATGCTCACGACTTTGAACTCGAATGTGACCACTGTAAACATCAAGGCAATATTTCATGACTCCATGAATTCCCATAACCCTTATTCTAGAGTTGGAGTTGTTTAATGTGTGGGTAGTTGACTTCATGGGGTCATTCATGAGCTCCTATGGTATGAAATACATTCCAGTCACGGTTGGCTATATTTACAAATGGGTAGAAGTGGTGGCGCTCTCCAATAATGAAGGTAAAAGTGTCACCGCATTCTTGAAGAAATATATTTTTTTCCAATTTGGAAATCCATGTGCAATAATTAGTGACAAAGGGCTACATTTGTGCAATTGCTTATTCAAAAGCCTATTTGAGAAATATAGAGTAAAGAAAAGGTGGCAACACCTTACCACCCTCAGAAAAGAGAGCGGGTTGAGGTCTCTAATAGAGAGATCAAGTCCATGTATGCAAAGACTGTAAATCCCAAGAGGACTGATTAGTCATAAAAATGTGATGATGCATTATGGGTTATATGCTATAGAAATATAGCATTACAATTCTTAAACTTGGAAAATATGTTTGTACTTAGGGCTATTTTGTTAGATTTGATGTGTTTTTGGAGTGTTTTTCAGAAAATTAGGTTTCGGATGCTAAATTCAAGAAAAAAAGACAAAAAGTGATATTTTGGCTAGTTATTTGATCTTTTAGGATGTTTGGGACACTTTATGGATTGTTCATGAGCAAAACATGTGCAAAAATTAAAGAACAACTAAAAAATAACTTTTGGCACATGCTAAGTCAACATTCGGACCGCATGTAGTACATATGAACCACATGTGGGTAAAGCATGTTTCAGATGTCCAAAATTCCGAGAGCTAACCTATAAGAAATTTTGGTCTGAGCACATATGGTCTCTACATGTGCCCAGCCTGTAGGATGCTTGTACCACATGCGCCTAAGGCAAGGGCTCACTAAAGACCATATATAGCCATTGACCTCAACTTTTTTGGATTATTTTAAAATCATTTCCTAGGGTTTCCATGTATCCCAATTACACTCCTGTGGTGTTTTTAAGACCTATTATGCATGGGTAATTAAGTTTTTCTATTTTAATTAGGATTTAATTTCTATGGTTTTTTGTAATGTATAAATACTCTTTAGGCTTTGTTTAGTATATTCATACATTCACATATCCAGGGGTAGGCCCTTAGAGGCTATCCTATACTCTCAATATTCTTGGTTTATTTTTGGTTTGTTATTAATATTTAAGACTTTAGGATTTGTTCTTTTATTATTGTGAGACTGATTTTGTAATTTTGTCTATGGATTCCATGATTGATCTCATAACTATGAGTGGATAATTCTATTTGCTAGGGTTGTGGGAACCCTAGTGGATTAACGATGTAGATAAAGTACCAAGTCATTCTAGATAAATATTCTTGCATGTATTGATTTTTCTTTGTTCTTATTGATTTATTAGCGGTGCCCAACGTTAAGATCCTGCCTAGATTATTATTACTTATTCCCAAAGTGGAGTAGTGACTAGGAAAACAGAATCATAACAGTAATTTGAAGTTTAACTATTGATCCATACGACTGAGTATTATCTAAGTAAGATGGTTATCTATCATCTAATAACTAGATACTCAAAAGTTGATAGTTAACTGGGATCAAGATTAGGGTTAGTAAGCTGACATCCTGAGACTCAAAGGGTAAAGGGAGAAATTTATTAGCTCATCCAAAAGACTGTTGATAGTACATAACTTATCAATTTTGCATGCAAGATATTAGAATAGTTTAACAGTGTACAATAAGTCTATTTAGTTGAGAAGCTAGGGGGAACACAAGCCTAGTGTTCTTCTTAGATTATTTACAACCAAAAGCAACCAAGCCTTGTTACTTTTAGCTAGTCTCTACAAATCCCCCTTTTTACTTTCCCACACTGTCTGGTGTTATTAACACATTCTAAAAGGATTTTTAACCTATTCCTTATGGGATAGACACCAACCTAGTTGGGTTACTATATTAGAGAACGGCCGTTTTATCCTTCAATAGAAGGGTAGTTTGGGCGTTATCAAATTTTAGCATTGTTGCTAGAGAGTACAGTTTTGGAATTCTTGATTAAAGTTGTTGGAGTTATTGGGTTTTATTTTGTTTTGTTTTGTTTTGAGTATTTAGTTTAATACTCTTCTTGAGATAACAATATTTCCAGTGGAAGTATCGAGTGATAATGATTCATTATATATTAATCTTTTTCTTTTTGATGTGGTGCATTATTGGGGGAGCATGATAAATATATTGTTGGAACAAAATGAGAGTATGCTTGACACATTGGCCCTCTAGGAAAAATGAAAACACCATCACATTCAAAAGGTTGATAGGTTTGGCTTAGATATCTACCACTTACAAGTAAAGTTTGATACAAAAGTTGCTGCATGTAGTTCCCACAACCTTGTTATGGGTAGTGTAAGACTGAAATAATTCTGAGAAGCCAACTTGAGGAGCTAAAATTGGAGGAGTCATAAATAACTCATACACTTATGAATAGTATCATGCTTAAGGAGAGCATATTAGAATTATGTGGGGATGTAAAGAAGGATGCAATTCCTGAGTTAGGCATATTAGACCTCATTTGAAGCATTTTTCCACATTGTTTTTGGATAGTCATATCTTAATCGATCCATCTGAGCCTGAAGAAGAGTGAACAGAGGAGGAATAATATATCTACATTTGTTAATTTGTTGATCCACCATCAAGGAATTATATTCCTCACGTAAGGGCAAAGAAGTACAATATGCCACATCTATTTTTAGGTCCTATATCTTTATACCACCGCCCCATGAGCATAATGAGAAATCAAAAAAATAATTAGGGGTCAAGATTCATAAGTTTAAAAGGGAAATAAAAAATTGAATGCCAACTCTTGGGCTACCTTCATGAAGTCTGAGTAATCAAGGTACCCATGGGCTTGTTGGGGAAGTCTGAGTACCCAATCAATCCCCGTCATATTGTGACATGAAATTAGGTGATACGTGAGAGGCATCCCAAGGTATTTTAGTATTTGTATTCATGTTATGTGATTGACATCAGATGTCCGCACCTATGGCACTATGGGTATGTTCCTAACTCCTTTATTTTGTAGAGGTTTGATGCATTGGGGAATAAACATGATTTTAAGTTGGGGGTGGGGTTGTTTTGGGGTCTTGATGTCCTCTTGGGGTTTTTGTTTCCATGCCTTTTTTCCCTGAAGCCCTGTTCTTAGTAAAGTTGAGGCGTATTGTGTTTGTTTTATATTGTCTCATTTAACTAGGAGAAAAATAAGTATCTAAGGAATTTGATGCAATATGTTGAAAATTATGCCCCTTCAATAGGTTGTTATTGAACTGTGTGATATGTGTGTATATATATATATATGTGACTATTGTAAATCTTGTTATGGCATTAGAATTAGGGACATGATAATCATTGCAAACAATTGCATGAATTGGATAGGTAGTAGCTTGTGATGTAACTCTATGCCATATGTGTGTGAGATTCTACTTAGTTCCTTTTGTGTTTTGAATTCAGATCTTGCCCACTAGTCTTGTCTAGGTTGTAGGATAGTTTGTTAGGAAAGGATCATAGGTTGTTTTAAATTTTATTCCACTTTTAGCCTAAATGACCTTCCTATTGTGAAATAGTATCCCTTGATCCCTGTTTTGAGCCTTACAGACCCTTTTTTTATTTTCACTTTTCACCTTCTTATTTGCATTACAATGAACTAATTTTAGCCTTGGTCCTCCTTGGATACTGTGCACCTCATCTCAAGCAAAACGCTTAAGTTGAAGGTGGCTATCTTAGAGATATGTAGTGTAAAGTGGGTATGTATAAGTGTAAAATAAGAGAAAAAGTTAGTAGGGCTGGTTGTGATAGACAAAGAAAACAAAAAGAAAAAAAAAGAATAGATAAATTGTAAAGAAAGAATAAAAGACCACACCCAACCTAAATGTGCTTTAAAATTAAAAAGGGAGAAATAAGGGAGGAAATAAAGTGATAAATTTGTTAAAGTATGGACCCTAAAGTTAGTGTAGTTCCAAGGTGTCTTATTCACTTGATATATCCATGTGTACCATCCCATCCCCTCAATCCTATATTATATACTGGATAAAGTCCTATAGTGATCCTAACTTGATTGTCTAAAAACTATGGTAAAGAAAATAAGGGCAAGCTTATGGTATTTGATGTACATAGATTGGGACTTATCTTATAAGTATGAGTATCTCTTGATTGTCTACACATTAACATAGATTATTTCATATGAGTGAGTGGAACTTCTTTGTTGTGAGGGCACGGGGGTTGTATTGCTAATTGTGTACTTGTTAGGATAGTGTAACTTGTATATATGCATGCTTGTTTATTGCTAATATAATGCCATAGCTTGATTCCTTTGTGTCACATTGTCGTGCATCATTAATACACACAGTTGGGTTTTAATGTAATAAACTTGGAGAGGGTAATTATCTTGAGCATAAATTTAATGATTGACTATCATAAGTATGTTGGGTTTCTCATGATTAAGCATTTTGTATTGCTTTGTTATGTTTTGTTACCTGAGGAAATGTAATGTTCTAAGTTGAGAGTCTTGATGTTCTATAGAAATATAGCACTTACGATGCTTAAACTTAGAAAATATGTATGTACTTAAGGTTATTCTATTAGATTTGTTGTGTTTTGGAGTGTTTTGCAGGAAATTAGGTTTCAGATACTAAATTCAAGAAAAAGATGAAAAGTGATGTTTTTGGCTACTTATTTTATCTATTATGGAGGTTTGAGACACTTTGCAGATTGTTCATGACCAAAACATGTGCGAAAATTGAAGAAGAGCTACAAAACTTTCAGTACATGCTAAGTCAACATGCGGATCGCATACAGTATATGTGGATTGCATGTAGGCAAAGCATGTATCAAAAGTCCAAAATCCTGAGAGCTAACATACAGGAAATATTAGTCTAGGCACATGTGTTCACTACATGTGCCCAGCCTGCAGGATGCATGTACCACATGTGCCCAAGGCCAGGGTGCATGTAGAGACCACATGTAGCCACCAACGTCAACTTTTTCGGATCATTCTGAAATCCTTTCCTAGGGTTTCCATATATTCCAATTACACTTCTATAATTTTTTTAAGTCCTATTATTCATGGGTAATTAAGTTTTTCTATTTCAATTATGATTTTATATCTAAGGTTTGTTGTAATCTACAAATACCCTTTAGGCTTTGTTTAGTTTATTCATCCATTCCTTAGGGGATAACCTATACACTCATTGTTCTTGGTTTTTTTTTGGTTTGTTATTCTATTTAAGACTTTGGGATTTCTTCTTTCATTATTGTGAGACTAATTTTCTAATTTTATCTGTGGATTCCAAGATTGATCTCATAACTATGAGCGGCTAATTCTCTTATCTAGGATTATGGGAACCCTGGAGGATTAACAAAGTAGAGGAAGTGCCAAGTCATTCTAGATAAAGATTCTTGCATATATTGGGTTTTCTTCGTTCTTATTGATTTCTTAGCAGATGCTAACGTTAAGATCCATCCTAGATTATTGCTACTTATTCCAGAAGAGGAGTAGTGACTAGGAAAAAAGAATGACAACTGTAATTTGAACTTTAATTGTTGACCCACACTACTGGGTATTATCTAAGTAATATAGTTAGCTATCATATAATAACTAGAGACTCAAAAGGTAATAGTTAACTGGGATCAAGATAAGGGTTAGTAAGGCAACATCCTGAGACTCAAAAGGTAAAAAGTGAAATCTGTCAGCTCATCCAAAATATTATTGATGGTACATAGATTATCGATTTTGCATGCAAGATATTGGAAAAGTTTAATAGTGCACAATAATTCTATTGAGTTGAGAATCTAGGGGGAACACAAGCGTAGTATTCTTCCTAGATTGTTTATAACCAAAAGTAACCAAGCCTTGTTACCTTTAGTTAGTTACTAAAATTCCCTCTTTTTACTTTCCCACACTGCTTGGTGATTTTAACGAGTTCGAGAAGGATTTCTAGCCTATTCCCTGTGGGATCAACCCCAACCTTGTTAGGTTACTATATTTAACAGTGATCACTTTATCCTTCCAGGGAAAGGTAGTTTGGACGTTATTAATGGGCTTATCAAGTAGCTTTTAAGATTCCCATAGATACGGCTCTATATTATTTTGTGTTTGATACGGGATGCTGCTCTCCTATTGAGCTTGACCATAAGGCACTATGGGCATTGAAGAAGCTGAATTTTGACTGTCATGATGCAGCAAAGATGAGGATGAGCAAAGTGAATGAGTTAGATGAATTTTGACTCTAGGATTATGAGAGTTCTGTATTGTATAAGGAGAATATGAAACTCCATTATGATCGAAAATCGAGAAAAATATATTTGAGCCCGCTAATCAGTGTTGCTGTATAATTCAAGACTTTTCTTGTTTAAAAGAAAGTTGAAGTCTAGGTGGTATGGGACATTTACTGTGGTGAGGGTGTTCCCATATGGTGCTATTGCATTGAAGCGTGATGGTGAATCCCTAATCAAAGTTAATAGGTGAAGGGTCAAACATTATATGGGTAACTCTAAGGAAGTTAAGTTAGATAATGATTTAAGCCTTGGTGAAGTCTAAGTAATCAAAGCAACTAAGTCATGCCGCGACGTTAATCAGGTGTTGTATAGAAGGTAACCCATGGATCTAGTTGGTGAAATCTGAGTATCCAACCTAGCCACATCATGTTGCGATGTTTAATTAAGCATTTCATGGGAGGCGACCTATGTTTTGTACTTATTTTATTATAGGGTAACTTGGGTGTTCAATGTGCAAGACTGGAGATTGCAAAAAAGACCAGAAAAAAATTTTTCGTGCCAGACATCACGATTCACTTAACGAGTCGTAGACTCGTTAGTCAGACTTTCCATCTTATATTCAGGAGTAGTATGGTTCTAGAACTCATACCATTCTTAGGTATTTGGTTTTTGGAGTCATTACGACTCTCAAAATAAATCGTAGTCAGTAACTATAACTCGTCATGCTGAGTCGTAATGACTGGAGATCCAGGTAAGGTTCCATTCCTTACGGAGGGAGTCTATAACCTATAGTCAGTGGTTATAAGTCATTAAGACAACTTTTTACTAGGCTTGATAACACAAACCCAGTGGTTCAACCCAACCCAAATTCTAATGATTACAATTAAATATCATGAAGAGCTAAATGATTGGTATTCCAATCATTCAAAAATTGCGAGTCCCTCCATTCTCCTAAGATACCAACTCAACTCAACCCAACTCTAAATTCATCCCAATATCAACTACATAAAATCATCCAAGAATTGAACAATCTCAAAGGGTAGGTCCCAAAATTCTTTGATGTTAAGATCAAAAAGAATCCAAGAGAAGCAACAAAGTAAGTATTTTGTGATTTAATTTTAAATCATTAACATGATGTTTCAATGTGAAATGGTTTCTTGGATTTCTTATTCAAAATTTGTGCACATATCAGTGGATGACCTAATGCGGATTGATTGTTATTGAAAGGGATGAATTAGGGATGCTTGATGTTGTTAAATACATATATTGTTTTGTTGGAAATAAAAGTCAGAACCAAGTCCTCGAATCACTCATGTTACAGTGGCTACGGGACTCTTAACAACTCGTATGGTCACCTAATAAGGGGTTACGTTACTCATAACCACTAGTAACTTGGTAGAATGGAAAATAGTAGGTTCTATTAGCATTACAACTCATATCAACAAGTCATAGTCATACTATATGACTCATACTCTGGAGTCATAATGACTACAGAGGGTTTATCATCAAGAATGTATTTTTGGTCAGCTAATGAGTGTAGGTAATGAGTCATAGTTAAACATTACAACTTGTTAGGAGTACTCATTGCCTAGCTAGTGAATACTTATTAGGCATGCTTCCACAATATGAGTCTCACTACTACTCGTAACCAGTAGGTATAACTCATACCCTAAGAGTTATATGGTGACCAATACCTACTACATTAACACCAAATTTTCTTGTTTTTATTTCTTTTTCTTAGTAAGCACTAATTTGTCTAGCTCAACAGGTACTAATGGCTTCAAAAGTTGATTCATCAAAGAAGAAACCTTCAAAGGCATAAACCCCAAAAAAACCTACCCTAAAAGTCAACCATGAGCTCATAAATAAAGACACTGAGTCATCAAGAGGCTCAATAAAGGAATATCCAATAAAGAGGCGGGTGGAGCCAAGGTAAAAGCCACCTCGGGGTACAAAAGCACCTATGGAGGAGGACACACACCCCAGGTCTACACCAAGAATGAAAAACTCTAGCACTTCACCACCCCACTATCATCTTATGATGAGGAAGGTGATGATGATGATGGTGAAAAATAAAATAGTAAGGATGTTGGTGAGAAAGAATCAAGTTTCGAGGAAGAGAATGATGAAAATAGGGGTAATGACAAGAATGAGAATTATGATGAAGATGGGCATACATCTGGAGAAGATAGCAGTGAGGATGGTGGCAGTCCAGTTAAAGAAATACCACCACCACGAGTACCATCCACTCTACTTTCCATTGAGGTCGCTCGGTGCCCATCATTGAATGGTGGGGTACCCCAGAATGTGGGCCCTATATGAAAAAACAGTACCATAAATCCTAAAAACAGAAAGCCCTTGAGAAGTATTTATCTTGAGAGAAAGTTGATCAAAGCAGGTACATCTGAGATGCCCTTCTTTGATGCTAAATCAAATAATACAATTTCGAATGGATGACTAGGGAACCAGGGTAGTACAGTGTAGTCTTGGTTTGTGAGTTTTACGATACATACTAGATGGATAAAAAGGTAAAACCCTCAAGGTCGGTTGTGGAAGGGTGCAGACCCAGTGTCGGATTTAATGATTTGAGGTGTTTGGGTGAACATCTCAACTCAGACGATCTCCTAAGTACTATATAGGGAAGAATTTTCACTTCCAACCAACACTTCAAAGATAGATTTTTGAGTAGAGAAGATGAAGAAAGTGAAGGTGAAAAAAATAGGCTTAAACGATAAGCTTGTTCAGTTCTTGTGGGTGGTCGAGATCACTGCCATGGATTAGGAGAAATCTCCGTGGGTAGGTGGCAGTATTGGAAATTTATCATCGATTAAGAAAAGAAGCCTGAAATTTCAGGCCAAGGCTTGGTGGACCTTGATACGACACAAGCTGAGCCCCACCTTGAAAGACAATGTTGTAGGCCCAAACAATGCGACTCTAATCTAGGAATTATGGATGGCTATAAGATTTATGTGGCAAATAGATTACTTGAGAGATTAGATATAGGACGATGAGTACCGATATAGTGATGGTCTTTCATTGTCTCTTAACACAGATATGTATAAATATAGAAGTAATAGAGCTCCCAGGGATTGACCTATTTTTTAGGATGAATAGCATAACAAATTTGGGTTTAATTATAGATATTGCTAACCTAATCTATAGGGCAGCTATATTAGGGGCCACATGATTAAAAGGGCTTTTGATGCTAGTGGGCATGGAAATGACATTGCAAAATTCACCGTCATAGGTGCATCCCCTACTAGGACCAACCAGTCTGAGCCCCGAGTCTTTGATATAGTAGGTACATCATAGACTCAGGTTCCATCACCTATTTTTTCATCATGACCATCCGCATTCAGGTTGGTTTAATTTGGCTATGTATTACTGTCACATTCATTCTTATCGAAGGTACAAAAATAGCTGAAAACGATGGAAACAAAAGTGATACTTATAAAGAAAAGAGTGAAACCATAGGTCAAAGAAAATATTAGGAAGAAATAAGACCTATTCAAATGAGGTTTGATGGTTTTGAGCAGCGTATTAGCCGGCAACTTGAGGGCATTCAGTCCCCAGACTTAGCCGGTGTATAGGTGTAATACCCCAATGTTTTCTAGCGAATTTCTCCCCAAGAATGCCTAGTATTAGCTTCTAAAGTTAAGGATAATTATTTCATGAGGAATTTTCAAGATTTTCACTTTTTGTCAAGTGGGAAAATTCAATAATCTTTCCATCGATATATGATTCGCTTAAATCCGATAACCCGGTAAGAAGTTATGACTATTTCAATTTCCCATCGTAAAATAGTGCCATATTAGTCAGTGGTGCACCGTGCCACAAGAGGAAATGGAATTTAGCGATTTCCAGTAGGTGTCCTCGATTATGGCGTGTTGCACCAGCACTTAAATTTAGAATTGTCCTTTTTCCAGTGTCTCAGCGCGATTTCTCCCGCGTCGCGTAAAAGTTCCACATCACAAAGAAAGGGGCAACGCGATGGCTCCATGTCGCACCATCCTTCAATTTCCCAATTCTCAATTTCCAATGACACGGTGTGATAACTCTGCGTCACGCCATGGACCCAATTCGGGAAAATTTTACTAAAATTAAATGACACGTCCAGGGTTAAAAGGGTCAATTTTCTACCCTTATTTAAACCCAATAACACATGATTTAGCTATTCTTCACCCAAAATATACTATTTTCTCTCAAGTTTCTCTCAAGAACAAGCTAGGGTTTCTATTGGGGATTCAAATTCAAGAAGGTTTCACCATCAATATTCTCAAAATCACGAACTAAGGTATGCATAGTGTTCATTCATGGACTCCTTTCGTCCATGAAGCCCAAGAATCCCTTTTCTAAATTCAAGTTATGGATTTTCTAATGAATTTCATGATTAGGCTACTTTTGTTCATGTTTATAATGAGTAATTGAATTGAATTCTATCAATGAGTGTTAAATTCCATATGGGTTGATTTGTATTGGTATAAATACATGAAACCCTAGGACTAAACCCTTGAATGATTAAATTGAAATTGAATCACGACAGTTAATTGTTGTATGATATTGTTTACATATACTATACCTACTATGTGTTTGATTGAATTCCTAGATGAAGGGAAAGTGTCTACTCATCAAGATATCATGAAATCCCCATTATGTACAAGCTTATGCCTATCACATGTTTGATAAAATGCTTTAGTAAATATATTATGATGATTATTATGTATTCAAGTAAGTCATGCTTTGTCAATTTCCTTCCATCGAGTCCTGGGGGTACTTGTACCCGAAACATTAGTTGTGTACCTAGAGCCATGTCATGTTTTCACGATACTCTCAGTCAAGCTATGAATCCTTAGATTTCAGATAGTCTTATGACTAAGAAAAAATCCACATGATCTCATGAGTCAGTCAGTTGTCAGATATCAGTAGTATTCCGTCAGTCAACGAAACTTAGTAACTTAGCTCATTTTTTGTTCAGTAAATCATGTTTAGTATCCATTCAGATAGGAGTAGGAATTAGCACCGAGTGAACCCAAGGATGGGGATACACACTAGCAGATGAGGGTGTGATCCTTAGAAGTCATCCTTGCATTCCAGAACTATGTATCCAGCGTAGGTTGAGACATCAACACTATCTGATGAGGGTTAATGAGGTGGATAAGCACTATCAGATAAGGGCCCCACCATTCAATTTTGGGGACACTAACAGATAAGGGTCGCCCACAGCTTGTCCTTACCAGTGTTGTGGTATTGACACCCTTCGATGTCCAATGTGGTATTGACACCCTTCGATGTCCAATGTGGTATTACCAGTGGTGTCCTTACCAGTGGTCGCACTACCAACTTTTGTTTGCTCCATCGTGATGCCATCTATGTCCAATGTGCGACAGACCAGTGCCTGGACTACTTAAGCAGTTGCTGCGCAGGTCAAGGCAGCAACTTAGGTTATTCTTTGCTTCTCTTGCATTTGGACTGCACCCAACATATTCCTAGACTGCTGCAGCAGTTGCAAAGCAGGTCCAGGAAGAATGTTCCATTGAAATCAGTCTCACATGCATCCCAAATACCTTACCTTTGGCTGACCTTCTCAAGCAGGTACAGTACAGGTTGTTCCAGTTTAAGGCACAAATTTTTCTTCACAAGTTCATGGTTTGGATCTTAGTTTCGAGGCTCCGATCCAACCTTCTCGCGCACAAATTTTATTATATTACCTGCATCAAACAACACTAAACTAAAATTAATATTAAAAACATCACAAATAAATCTTGGGTTGCCTCCTAAGAAGTGTCGTAGTTATAGTCGTGGCACGATATCATTTTGGATCCTTGAAGAGAAGTGACTCAACCTTAGTCGCTCTGGATCCACCCACATGATAGTTTTTCAATCATTGCCCATTTACTACAAATTTCTTCTTATCGTGATCTTCCAACTCAATAGCTTCGCTAGGATAAACATTTGAGATCATGAATGGGCTTGTCCATATCGATCTAAGTTTTCCCTTATGAGCTTCAATCTTGAATTGAAGAGGAGGACATCATCACCCATATGAAACTCTCGCTTTAAGATTTTGGTGTCATGCCACCTCTTCATCTTTTCTATGTCCAACACAGAGCTCTCATATGCTTTGAGTCGAAACTCTTCCAACTCATGAAGTTGATTCACTCTCAATTTTGAAGCATCCTCCCAATCCATATTCAAATTCTTCAAAGCCCATAAAGCCTTATGTTCTAACTTGATGGGCAACTGACAAGCCTTCCCAAACACCAATTGGTAGGGGGACATACCGATAGAATTTTTATAGGCCGTTCTATATGCCCAAAGAGTATCATCAAGTTGCCTTGCCCAATTCGTACGACCAACATTCATGGTTTTCTCAAGGATAGACTTGATTTTGCGATTTGAGACTTCAACTTGGCCACTAGTTTGGGAACGATAAGAAGTAGCAACCTTATGCTTCACCCCATACTTATCAAGCAAAGCACCGAAGACCCGATTACAAAAATGAGCGTCGTCATCACTAATAATTGCCCTTGGAGTCCCGAACCTTGTAAAGATGTACTTCAAGAAAAAAGTAACACTCTTGCCTTCGTTGTTCAATAAAGCAATGTCCTCCACCCATTTTAAGACATAATTGATCGCTACCAAGATATATTTATTTGAATATAAGCCCACAAAGGGACCCATGAATTCGATCCCCCACACATCAAATAGTTCAACCTTGAGATTGGGCTTAAGAGGCATCTCATACCTCCTCAAACTACCACCTTACATTTGGAATTGAGGGCATGTTTTGATCAACTCATAAGCATCTATATGAAGGGTAGGCCAATAATATCCACTTTGAAGAACCTTAGTGGTCGTTTGGATCCCACCATGATGACCACCGAATGGAGAAGAGTGACGAACTTCAAGAATATCTCTCATCTCCGCCTCCATAATACACCGATGGATCATACCATATGCATACTCCTTAAATAAGAATGGTTCATCCCAAAAATACTTTTTCACATCAAATAGGAACTACTTCTTTTGATAATGATTTAGCTCGTAGGAAAGCACACCGCTCACAATATAGTTAGCAAAATCCGTATACCAAGGTGTAATGCTTACTGAAAATGACATGACTAGCGCATCAGGGAAAGTGTCATCAATATTGATCTCTCCAAACTTCTCATGATTTGATTCAAGGCGGGAAAGGTGGTCGGCTACTTGATCTCACACCCCCTTTTGATCTTTTACTTCAAAATCAAAATCTTTCAGGAGCAAGATCCACCTAATCAATCAAGGTTTTTCCTCTTTCTTTTCCATGAGATATCTTAGAGCGGCGTGGTCCGTGTGTAAAACTACTTTTATGCCTAAAAAATAGGCCCAAAACTTCTCAAAAGCATACACCACCGCTAACAACTCTTGTTCCGTAATCATATAATTACGTTGAGCATCATTCAATGTCCTTCTTGTATAGTAAATTGGGTGGAACAACTTCTCTTTCCATTGGCCTAAAACCGCACCTAAAGCAATGCCACTTGTATCACATATTAATTCAAACGGCGACGACCAATTTGGGGCATTATGATAGGAGCCGACACAAGGAGTTCTTTAAGGCAATTAAAAGATTTTACACAAGCATCATCAAATTCAAATTTTTCCTCTTTTTTAAGAAGCTTGCACAAAGGATGAGCAATCTTTGACAAATCCTTAATAAAATGCCAATATAACCTAGCATGACCAACAAAACTTCTAACACCCTTCACGGAGATCAGTGGGGGTAACTTAGCAATGACCTTACCTTTTGCTTGATCCACTTGGATTCCCTTTCCCAAAATTTAATGGCCTAGAGCAATTCCCTCCTTGACCATGAAATTACATTTCTCCTAATTCAAAACAATATTAGTCTCCACACAATGTTCAAGGACTTTACTTAAGTGAGTGAGGTAAGAATTAAATGAATCCCTTACCACGAAGAAGTCATCCATGAAAACCTTCATTGTATCCTTTACTATATCAGCAAAAATGGACAACACGCATCGTTTGAACATGGTTGGCACACTGCATAACCCAAAGGGCATGCGCTTGAATGCAAATGAGCCATAGGGACAAGTGAAAGTGGTATTTTCTTGGTCTTCTAGGGTTATGAAAATTTGATTGTACCCCGAGTAACCATCAAGAAAGCAATACCAACCTCGACCGGCTAGTCTATCCAACATTTGATTCAAAAAGGGCATGGGAAAGTGGTCTTTCTCGATCCATGATTTCAATTTGCAATAATCCATACACACTCTCCAACCCTTGACCGGGCGCATAGGTACAAGATCATTATTCTCATTTAGGACCACCGTCATGCCGCCCTTTTTAAGAATATATTGGAATGGACTTACTCACGTGCTATTTGAAATTGGGTAGACAACTCCCGCATCAAGCCACTTAATGATTTTATTCTTGACCACCTCTTGCATCGATTGATTTAGTCTCCTTTGGTGTTCCACACTAGGAATATGATCAATATTTAACTTGATTTTATGAGAACAAATTCTGGGAGAAATGCCTATAATGTCTGCAATAGTCCATCCAATAGCACAAATGAACTTTTTCACAATTGATTTCAAGGCATCCAATTGACAATGTTCAAGATCACCTGCTACAATGATTGGCAATGTATTATCCTCACCCAAGAAAACATATTGGAGATAAGATGGCAACAGCTTAAGTTCGAGTTGAGGTGGTTCAATAATAGATGGCTTGGCGGGTGGACTCTCATGGATTTTCAAATCAAAATCCAATTTAACCAGGTTCTTAGTCTAATACCTAAGACCCATCAACGAAGCTACCACCTCATCATATTCTTCAACCATCTCACTTCCAAGGTTCCACAGTACACCCACCAAGGGGTCATTCATAAGATCCATTTCATTGGTGTTATCCACCTCATTATTAACCACATCAATCATCGAAATAACTTGCAAGTCCATAGTTTGCTTCATGGACTTACACACATTGACGGATACTTCTTTGTTGTTCACCTAAAATTTCATCTCCCCACATTTCACATCCACTACACCCTTTTGATAGCTAAGAATGGTCTACCAAGAATGATTAAGATCTCATGATCAATCTCACAATCAAGAATAATAAAGTCAGATGGAAAGATAAACTGGTCAATTTTTACCAAAATATCATACAACACACCCTCAGGCTTTTTGATTGAACGATCAGCCATTAGAATCGTCATGTGGTAGGTTTAGGAGTACCCAAGCCTAAATTTTGAAACACGGCAAATGGCATCAAATTAATACTTTTCCCAAGATCACACAATGTTTTTTCAAATTTGTAGACTCCGATAGTGCAAGGAATAGTAAATGCACCCGAGTCTTCTTTCTTTACCACCATTATGCTAGACATTATAGCACTACAATTGTGGTTTACCTCAATTATCTCAAAATCCACGACTCGCTTCTTTGTAACCAAGTCCTTCATAAATTTAGCATAACTAGGAATTTCTTGTAAGGCTTTTAGCAATGGAATATTCATCAATAAATTGCTAAACTTTGCAAGGAACTTCTTAAACTTGGAATCATCATCCTTCTTCTTGAGCCTTTATGGAAATGGGAGAGGAATTTTTATTTATGGCAATGGAAAAATTGGAGTTTCATCTATTTTTAGAGTATCATCCTCAAACACCTTCGGAGTTTTCTCTCTTTTAACATTTTCTTCAACTACCGTTGGTCGTTCAATACTTGTCTTATTAGGCTTTGGATCATTATCAATTATCTCTTATAGCCGTTTTCTGTTTGCATTGGTTTGTTCTTCATTTGCCTTTTAATTGGAGTCTTCACCAAGATCAACAACATCTTTACTAAGAGTCCGACCACTCCTAGTGACAATAGCCATGATGTGAGCATTATTTTTAGGATTAAAAAGTGTGTCACTAGGTAATCTACCCTTTGGTCTTGCATTAAGTTGTGCCAAGATTTAGCCCAATTGAGTTTTGGGTTTCTTGATAGAGGCCGAGTGAGATGTCACCATTTGATTTAGTTGTGAGAAGTCACCTTTCATTTCTCTCACTATTTTGTCGGTCCCCTTAACACCCATTAAAATCTGAGCAAGGGCATCTTCACTTTTAAGCTTATCCGAGTCATTGGAACTTGAGTCTTTACCCTTTGCCCGATCATGTGGAGGTATATACCAATCACAATATCTCTTCTTATCTCTCCAATCAAGATCTCTATCATGATCTCTATCACAATAATCTCTATCACAACCTCTTTTCTTTGAACCTTGATTCCCATCTTGCCTTTGGTAGGTAGGGCAGGAACCCCCCGATTGGTTTGACAAGAACTGAATTTCTTTATACAGAGACTCTATTTCCTCATCATCATAAGCTTTAGCACTCTTAGAAGAAATAGCATTAATACCCTTAGGAGGAGCCCCCATCACATTCTTGGTAAGAAGATCAAATTGCATTATTACTTTATCCATATTTGTATCTCTTTCTACATCTTTTTTCTTTTGCTCTTAGCTCACAAAAGATGTAGAGGGAGCCCCCACGGCCACCTCTGTATCTCTTTTATGCCACCCTCTACTTTTTTGGTCACTTGATCTAATAAAGTTGATGCAACACCATACGATAGTCTAACAAAAGAACCCTCGATAGCATTATTAACTATCGTCTTGTTCAATTAATCTAATGCCCTATAAAAAATTTGGAGAAGAATCTTATCCAGAACCTCATGATTTCGGAATTGCATTAACTTTTTGTTGAATTATTTCCAAACCTCATATAACGGTTCGCCATTAAGTTGGCAAAAGTTGATTATTTCATCCCTTAATTGCAACAATCGAGAAGGAGGAAAATATCTTTCCAAGAATGCCTCTATGAGATCACTCCATGGAGTGATAGATCCCACGGGAAAAGACTGCAACCATAAGACCACTTTTCCTATCAAAGAGAATGGGAAAAGATGCAACTGAATTGACTCTTGAGATATGTGCGCTATGTCAAATGGAGAACACACATCAATAAAATTCTTCAAGTGTAGATTATCATCCTCATGAGCTTGGCCTCCAAATAACCCTTTAATTTGAAGAAAATAAAGCATCAAGCTAGTAACGTGATACACTCTATTTACTTCTACTGGTGGAATACGAATAGCATAGCTCGGCCCGCACTACCGAGGTGATTTGCATCCTCAAGATATCCATCAATTGTCCCAGCATTACTACCGTGTTAGCTCATAGTACCATGTATACAATTATATGCACCTGAGAAAGAAAAAAAACACTAAACAATGTAAAATAAAACACTATGGCTAACCCAAAGTGACTAAAAATAATACAAGAGTGAAAACTATGTTTTACTCCCCGGCAACGGCGCCATTTTTAATAACGCTCAAATTACACTCTTGAATGGGTGTAAGCGATCGTTGTCAATATAATAAACCAACTTAGGTTGGGGTTGAATCCACAAGGAGTGAAACCATGGAATTCAAAACTCAAGAGTATTGATAGTCTACTAAAAGATGACCCGTGGTGTGAATATAGCAAGCATATATGTAAAATGGGGGGATTTAGTTTGAATGTGTTTATAAATGACAAATACTTCAATTTTAGTGCACTAGCTTGCTATTGAAGAATGCTGAGAGTAAAATCAATGTATTTGGCCATTTATTCAATTTTTAGATAAAAGTCATGGGTAGGCTAGATGTCAATGTATTGGTGTCAATCTTTCAATTACAACACCAAATTTCACAAATGGATTCTTTCGAACACCTCACAAGTGTGACAATTTCCCATATCTATTGCCTCAATTGACATCCTTATGCCTAAGAGATATCATTAGATAAAATAAATCAACTTATTGGTTGCATTTATTCCTCACCCATGTCCTCTCTTTCAAGAATGACATGGGTTCTAGGGTGGTTGGAGTTTGCCACCCCCAACTCTTAATTAATTCATAAAATAAATGCAATACCTATGTAACACCCATCACTACTAACTAATTAGAAAAATAATTAGCTAAAGGCCATGCACTACCACTACCTAAGCAAGCATAACCCCAAGATTGGAAATTAGCTACTCATAGATAAAAGGGATAAGAATATACCAAAGTTATCATTAACTTAATCCATGAGAAATAGAGATAATGTAGTTCCACACTTGGGGCTTTAATAATTATTCAATGGAAAATCACTAACATATATTTTTTATTCAAGCTTAGTACAGAATTATCAAAAGATGAAAAGATGGATACTATAAAAGAAGAGAGAAGCTAAAAAGCAAAAAGAGAGGCTATATTCCAAAAGACCAAATCTAGGTCTTGAAAAAGGAGATAAAATCTTTCTTTTAAACTCCACTCTACATTTGATGAAAATTACAAAACTGCCATCATATTCTTGACCTGCTTGAGTGGATCCAAATCATATGAAAAGCAGACAGAGAGCAAATGGCTAGTGGCTCCAAAGAAGATATGAAGCAGATGCAAAGTGGATGATTTATTTCCTTCACATTTCGCCTCTTGATGACTTGAATGACTTGCCCAATCTTTCCTTTTTACTTTTACCTACATAAATGGGCATTATTTAAGAGATTACCATCAAATCAAAGAAAAATAGTGATAATTTAGGCTTAAAAGGTGCTAGTAAGTCATCAAATTGATGACTTATCAATTATTATGAGGGTGTATAGTATAAAGTGGGTTTGAAGAAAGGGTGTGGATAAGAGAAAAATAAGTAGGGTTGAGTGTGGTAGACAAAATGAAAAGAAAAGAAAAAAAGAAAGACAAAAATAGAAAGTGCAAAAGAAGAAAAAGAATGAATAAAAGAAACAATACTCATTCTAATTAAGCAGTAAAAGAATAAAAAGGGAGAAATAAGGGTGGATTAAACAAGAAGTTGGTAAAAGAGTGGAACACAAAGAAATCATATTGCCAAGGAGTCTAAGTCACAAAAAAAATCCTCAAATGCACCATACCATCCCCAAGCCTATGGTACAAGCCTCATAAAAGTCCTATAGTGACCTAACCAGATCTGTCCGAAAACTTAGGTAAAGAACATATGGGTAAGACTAGGGAATTTTGTATGTACCAAGTGGAACTTCTTTGTGAGTGAGAGCATATATTAATTATCCCTTATGAATATTCTAATCTAATTGACTGATAGGGACTTTTTTAAGGGTAAGGGTACATGGTTTGAGTTGTTAGATTGCTAATCTATCTAGGTTAGTGTACTCTATATAAGCCTAGTTGTTTGTTGCTAACGTAATGCCATCACCTGATTCCTGTGCGTTGCATTTTATACCTAGTCAATACACAGTTGAAGTTGAAAAATATGAAACTAGGAAGGGGGTAAAAGGTTTTGGGAAAAGATTGAGTAGTCGACTACCTATGGTATCTTAGGATCTTCCTGATTAAGCATCGTTTATGTATTTTTTTTTTGTGTTTTTCCTTAGGACATGCAAACTTTATAAGTTGAGGGTGTTGATGTGTCATGGAAACATGTCGCATTCAATGCATAAAAAGGTGAAATTATGCATTAAATTAGGTTGTTTCGTTGGATATGATATGTATTTATTGGTTTTATAGGGAAATTAGGTTATAAGTGGTATTGGACTAAAATGGAGAAAACAAACTTCTAAGAAATTAAAGTACTGGTCAAGCTACAAGTCGTTAAGTCCCATTACGACTCATAGCCAAACTCGTCAAGACACCACTGGATAGAGTAGAGCAAAAGAGCTAAGTAATAAAAGACTACGAGTTGTAAGGTCTGACTTGGAATCATAGTGTGAAGCTATATTGAACGCAGTGTGTCAAATACTGGAGGTTGATCCTCCAGTGGTAATAAGTGAAGACCATAAATCATAAGGTCTGACTGCAACTCGTTGTGAGTAGTCGTAAGGAGAACAAATTCAATTGCCCTAAATGTGAAAATTTACTGGAGTGACTACGATTAAAAGTATACAACTCATAGGGTGGCACTACGAGTCATAACCACTGAAGCCTGAAGAGAGAAACGACAGTAAGAAATGAGTCGTAACAAGACCTAACGACTCATTTCCAGAGATGTAACTACCGCCGACAAAGTTTCCCTATTTTTTTAACTAGGATTTCTTTATTTTTTTGATATACTATAAATACACTAGGGTTACTCCATTATTTTGTTGCGTACTTTTGAGAATTTTTTGGCATACTTTGACTTCGTGATTTTGTCCTTGTGTTCTTGGTTTCATATTCAATTGGAGATTTTGGATTTTACTCTTTCATTATTTTACAATTAATTACATGTCTTCCTCATTGATTTTCACGGATTGTTGCATAAGCTTGAGCAGCTAATCTCCTTGACTAGTGTAATACCCCAAACTTTTCTCGAAGCCTAATTTCATCTCTAGAAGGTTAATAAATGACTTTCTAAGTGAGTAACATTTAAACCATATAAAGTTTCCCTACTTTCAACTTTGTATCATGTGGGAATCTTAATTAGTTTTCCAACAATATAAGATCCAGCCAAATTTGATAACGAGGCAAGAAGTTATGGCTAATTTAAGTTCTAGTTGTAAAACACTATCATTTTAGTGTTTGGCGCATCGTGGATAGGATTTACTTAACAATTGTCAAATTCCAGTGGAACTCCGCGATAGTGGCGTGTCACGGAGGACCCCAATTTCCTAATAGTCAATTTCCAGTGGCCTAGCGCAATTGTGACGCGTCGCGCGATTGTGTCTTCCAGATTCCCATTTGTCAATTTGCAGTGAGCCACCGTGATAGTGGCGCATCTCGGTGGCTTATAAAGTCGGGTTTCCAGATCAATTTTTCCAGCTTCTTACAGAAGTTAAAAAGGGCACTTTGGACTTTTTCCAAGCCTCTTAAATTGTACAAACATCAGAATTAAGGTCACTACAAGCATCATATGAGATTTTTCTCAAGATTTTCCTCAACCAAAAACCCTAAGCATCCAAATCCTCTTCCAAGAATCTCAAGGGTTCACCATAGATTTTCTAAATTGAGTCAAGATTCAAGGCACCCAAGTCAAAAGCTTCAAGAACCCGCATTCAAGATTTCCAATAACATCTCAAAAACAAGTTGTTCATCCAAGTTTATTAATCTAAAGTATGTGGGGTTTGAACAAGGGCAATCCTTTCACCCTTGTGCCCAAAAGCTATGTTTTTACGGATTACCTATGATTTTAAATATTAAATTTTATACCCATAGTATTTTGTTGAGAAATTTTGAGCATGATGTGATTGATTTATGAAATTTCATAGTTTCTCTGAGTTAAAGAATGTTCTTTTAAGATTTTCAATATCATGAGCATGATTTGAGATATTGATTATAGTTTTCCATTGAATTAAGTATGAGATTGTGATTTGAAGCTATTATTTTGGTATTATGGTAGAATTTTGAGAAAAACTTTCAACGTATGATGATTTTCCATGCATTTATATGAGTTGATACATTGATATTAAATAGTATAAATAGTATTTGATCTTTTGATCCTTACCTGAGTTATGAAATCCACATCCCAGAGTTATTCTCATAATGTTAAATGCATAACTGGTTTCCAGTAAACCTTTAAACGAGTTTTAATATGGATTTATATGAGATGAGAGTAGCTAATTAAAGGGAGTAGTATTTAGCAACGAGTTGGGTAAGTTACTACGGTTTTATACCCCAGAACTACGTGCCACTGTAGGATTGAGATTTATGGGCCCGAGGCCGAGATAGTGATCACTGAGTTGAGGTTATACTCCCTGGCAAGAGAATGAAGTATCCCCCCCCCAATGTGAGGTTTCTTCCTTAGGAGGACAATACGTTGGACTCTATATAGCTCGCATGATGTATGTCGGTTGAGAGAACCTCCCTACTAGTGAAAGTAAATAATTAGTTCCTCAAGTATTTTCCCTCAAGATGAGTTATTTTCTCTATTAATCAAGACAAGCTTTTAAAAGTATATTTCCCCAAGGGTTTAGAAACTAAGTGTAAAGGCTTGCAATTTAATCAAATGTATGTTTTGAGAAGGGAATAGAACGACAGTTTTCAGAAATAAGTATATTAATTCACAAGATTTATACTATGCGTCGCATTATTCATAGTGGATGAGATTTACATTGTTTTGAGTTATTCAAGCTATGTGAGTCAGTTGTATTAGCATACATTATTTCTATAAAGATTGATGATATTTTTGTTTTAATCATTGCATACACCCCCATATACTCAGTACTCCCTCAAAGTACTGGTCCATATATACGTCTGTGTGCTACATTATCTCATAATGTAGGTTCAGGTGCTCAGTCTCATCAGCGACAGTGATCTCCGAGCATCTCATCTACATCTTTATCTTTGGTTAGTTGTCATGGTTCGAGGACCTATATCTGCAACTTTTCCACTTTCATAGTGTTTTGAGTATTGCTTTTAGATCAGTTCCAGTCAGTTAGGGGTCTGTCCCAATGAATCTCTAGTTTGAGTAGTAGAGGCTTTTTCAGACTATACTATCAGTGATGTTTGAGACTTTTCAGTATTTTGCTATTCTGACAGTATTCTTTTGTTATTTCAGTTGAGATATGATATGATAGTATGCTTGGTTTGATATAATTGTCCTAAAGTAAGTGTTGGGAGTAGTAGTAAGCTCAAAGGGTTAGCTTAGGGCTACTTATAGCCTTAAGCACTATGTGACATCTCAAGATGAGATTTTGGGGCATTACAACTTGGGTTGTGGGAACCTTGGCGGATTAACTGCGTAAGGGAAGTGAGAGATTTATCTCTTTGGTTGTGGATGCATGTGTCTTGATTTCCTTTGTATTAATTATATCCCAAGCTACTACAGAAGCTTGTGGATTTCCTGTATTCAATATTATCCTCACAAGGAAGTTTGAGATTTGGAAAAGGAGGTTACGACATTTATTTGAGGCTATCAACCCTCGTCTAAACAACTTGATCCTCAAAAGGTGATAGTTGTGCTAGGGTCAAACACAAGGGATAGTAAGACGATGCCTTGAGACTCAAAAGGTGAAGGATGAGATTTATCAACGCATAGACAAGATGGTTGATAATACATAGCTTGTCAGACTTTGCATACAGACCAGTGGGATGGGTGCTTGAACACGAGAATCTTATGGAGTTAGGAAACAGGGGGACATAGTCCTAGTGTTCATCCTTTATGGTTTACAATCTTAAGAACTCAAGTCTAGTTACTCGTTACTACTGACTTCCAAATCCCCCTTAGTTAGTTTTTCACTCTGCTTGTGATTTCATCAAGTTCGAGATATAATTCCATACATTTTTTGTAGGTTTGACCCCAACCCGATTTGGGTTACTATATTTGGCATCGAACGCAGCATACTTCTTTGGAGCTTAGTTTTTTGTGACATCAATAATCCACTCAATATTTCAAACCATACATGAATTCTAGCATAAACCATATGCCAAGAGAGAAGAATACAATTGAATTACACCATTGATACCACATTAGGCATTTTCATTAAGTGGATAAATTAATTTCACATATACAAGGCCATCAATGTCATATAAGACCCCACATGGTCACATATAACAAATCATGTTCAAAACACACCAAATACATCAGTATATAGGACCCAACACGGGCAAAACACAATAATTATCCATTGTCATGATTAGTTCTCACACCCTTAACATGTTTTTGTATCAACATTAACTACCCATCCCAGTCTGAAGAAAATGTGGCCATAACCTACCTCAAATGTCAAAAACTAATCCAGAAGCCTTTAATCGAAAGCCTTACTCCTCACAAATGGACTCTAAATCAACTAAAACATGGAAATATAGAATCAATGTGTCAAAACAAAGACAATGATATCCATATTGCCTATTTTTGAGTCGGCGTCAAAATGGACCCCCGAAATGAATTTTTAAAAAAGAAGGATAAAATCATAAATTTGTTTTTGAAACATATTTCCCATACTTTTAGGAGTCTAAGGATGAAAATCTAAGTGGAAAGGAGTTCAAAACAGAGTCCAAATATATGAAAAATCATTTTTAAGCTTTACTAGCAAAAATCCTCGAAATTCATTTTTAAAGTCAAGAATTGAAGTTATTTTGAAGATGAAATTGAAAGAAAAGTGATCATTATAAGATTAGACACTCACCCAAGTGAAAACTGGTTGAAATTAGGGTTTAAATTAGAGAATTATAACTTTTAGGCCTTACAAGTCAAAATCTCCAATTTCTACCTTTTAATCCTTGTTTAAACAAGAATTACGTAATAAAATTTGGGGAAAGTTGTTGAAATAGGCATTATGGAGCTTACCCAAGCTTAAAAGTGGAAGAAATTGCTTGAAATCATGAAACCCTAAGCTCCAAGTCTCAAAAATGGTGAAAATGACAAAACATGGTACATAAAGGACCCAGGCATCGGATTCATGATCACTGTGTTGCGTATGCAGTACCTGGTATGGGAAAGTTATGGCATATGTGACTGAACCATCCTATATGTGAATCTCGTGATCTAAATCAAGATGTCACATATGCCACACTTGGTCTTGATTAGCCGAGTCGCGTATGCAACTGGCCATTCGCGATTGCACGTGCACTAGCACCAGCTGGAGACTTGGAATTATCCAAGTCTCTGCAAACCCCTCAAGATTCATTCAAAATCTCATGAATGCAAATAAACTATGCTACCCAATCAAATTTGATGATTCGAAGTCAATGGCAATATTAGCTTTTTACAAAAAATCATTTTCACAAAGTTGACCCTTGAAATCCAATTTCACAACCTTATAAACCGAGGGTCAAAATAAGATATAAATGCCATGAAACCACACCAAATAAGTTACAAACCTAAAATTGATGTTTTAGATCTGGTAGCGAAGTTTGTTTTACCATCTGATGCATAAATCAACAAATAATGACCGAAGTCAACTATAAGGCTTCTCAAGCCACCAAAAAACCATAATATCACATAAATCATATCAAAATATATCTGAAACCAAGCAATCATCTCCACATCCTATAAATACCACAGCACAACCACAGGGACAGGTAAAATAGTCAAATCATACAAAAATAGATATCTCACATAAATCATTAAAAATCAGGTTGTTACAGGCTAGCTTGCCTTAGCTTTAATGGATGATTTCCCAGTTTTCCCCTCTTTGAGCTCTTCATTTAGTGTGGAAATAGTGAAACAAATAATGGGAAATTTGGTGGAGAAAGGGGGGATAAAAGCCACCAAGTGTCACTTAAGCGGTCACCCTATCGCTTAAGCAGCTTTACGATTGCTTAAGCGATCTGGCATAAGTAGCGGGTGTCGCTTAAGCGATTGTTGATGGTTTAAGAGGCCCTTGACCAAATGGTCAAGGACAATTAAGAGACCTTATATTGCATAAGTGAAGATCACTTAAGCGGTCATATGATTGCTTAAGAGGTTGCATCTGCAACCTGATGGATTAGATATTTCTAAGTCCAAAATATTTTTCGATCGGGTGCTCGAAATTTGTTCAGAATCCTATGCAAGAAAATGAACTATGCTACCATAACAAATTCGATGTTCTGAACTCATTAAAAAACACAAATTTCATCTGAGATTGTCTTGACTAAGTGTCGAGCCCACGCCAATAGTTCCATATTTCACATAATTTTCCCAATTGCTCAAAATAAGTTTGAAAGCCTTGGGACCTGAAGCAAGGGTCCCTCTAGCCTAAAATCAATGTTTCAGAGCTAATGGCACTGAATTCTCATCTGAGGTCATCTACTAGGAGTTTTAGTTCAAGACTATATCCTAAATAGTGAAAGCTCCAAAATAGGAAAATGAGCCTAAAATCTAAATAAATTGTTCAATAACCGAACCTACAGTTCCAATAAGTCATAAATGACCTGTAGTTGTTATAGGAAGTCTTAAAATACCAAAAATGCATGCAAATCGAGGAAATAACCTAGAGGGGGATTACAATATCCCCTACTAAAAGGACTTTCATCCATAAAAGTCAATGGATGGGAAAAAGCATGAAAACTCCAAGGGGTGAGGTACTGGGCCCGCATGCTCCGAGCAAGACTCCCTTGATAACCTCTAAAAAGAAATAAAACTTCTAAGGTATTTCTTTATAGGTACCCTTTTTTACATCAACTTACTTTCTTTCTTTCTTAATCAACTAAAGCTTTACCTCAACTACCAACTGCCCTTCAACTGAATCGAGAAAGGCTGATGTGCACAAATCCAAACCATATCATACAGATACCATATTGATACCAACACAACCAAAAAATACTCATCCAAACCAAAGGCAAACCAAGGCATGAGTCATGCGTCCAACTCCAAAATCCAAATATAACTTTCTTTTGCCTTTCCAACCTTGTTATCCACTCTAAACCAAGAAAAAAGTCATCTGATTCCTATACGCACAATCCTATCATATTAAACTCGAAGGATGAAAGCTAATCCACTAGAAATTCATAATGGCAAGCATAGGAATAAGCCCCTAAGGTACTACCTAGACATACGAATGGAAAAAATAAGGTCTGCAAACTATATTGATGCTACTAGTCCAGATAACCATCAAAATAAAATATAGAAGTCTAAAGCATAACCACGTTTCATCAAACGATCCTCTCTGGGATATTCCATCAATCGAGGATGAAGCCATGCTAAATTTGAGTCACACATACTACTTCTGCTGAGTAGATTATCCAAAATTTTGAAAAAATTAGAACCCAAGTTCAACACCAAAGGAACCAATACCGTGCCAATGGACTATCATCTTAACACCTATAAACCACAATCCATCTGAATTAAAAAAGATTGAATAGGTAGCAAAGAGTAAGCTTATCCATCATATAGATGAAAACCCAACCGAGACAAGTTTAGAATAAAGGTTAACCCCAAGATCTATGACTTCTCGCTAAAATCTCGACACCGATGCTGAACTACTAGATCTCCACTACCAAACCAAACCTGTAGATGGGTAAGAATCCATACTCCAAATTCTTCATGACCTCTAAATTGGCATTCCAAAGTATCAAATCTGAAATTAAGCTAACGAGTTTGATCTAAGGCCAAATACCCAATCATCCTTACTATCCAAATCAGACATATGCTTACTGAATTATGTTAGAACCAAAACTAAAATATAGATGAAGCACAAATAATGAGGATAAATAATCGACTGAAAACATAAATAATTAACTCCATATCTGCTGGAAGGTATGAAGCCCCAAAGCATGCTCTAGAACTTTCCAAGGCTGCAAATCATACTCATAATATCCAAAACCCTAGAAACTCAGAGAAATGTAACCTCAGTTAGAAACTGATCAACTCAATACTCCATATCGGCAATGAATACTTAATTCACTAAAATAACAATAACTCAACCAAAATAAGAACCACATCATAGATAAATAGTGTATCCAACTCCAAACTAATACCAAGATCAATCATAACCAAGAGAAAAACCTAGTAAACATGAGAGAAGAATCCAAGACCTCTTGAAATAAACATCAATACCACTATTGGTCAATGAACTAGACAAATCAACAGAATAGACCCCAAACTTGATAAAGATCAAACTACAAAAACTACAAATAAATATAAAACTAAAGAAATGGCAAAATTGAAATACAAAAAGTAAAAAAGATAGATAATAGATAGATTGACACAAGAAAATAAAAATAAATAGGAACGAATAAGTATATTAAACTCAAATAAACCTCCCAAATTAATTATCAACAAGCACCTAATCTCTTACATTGACTATAATGGAATCAAAATGCCCTTACAACCATTGTTTCTAAATAAATGTCAACAAAACCTTTTCTATGATATCACTCACTCTCTCAAAAGTTTCATATCTTAATTATCAAAAGAAAACTTATGAAATAAATACCTAATCTATTTTATTTATAGTCTAGGGTTAACTTATTACAATGGGCCCAAAAGTGACCTATTTGCATTAATAAAATAAAGACAACCTGCTCTAGCATATTTGGGGAAGATGTGGTCAACTTAGGGGAATTTCTAGAGTGGATGAAACTATTTTGACCTAATATTGATCTACTAGAGTATGTTTGATGCACTTCCAAGGAAGGTTGGGTGCACATACCTTCCAAGGGGCTTTTTAATACCCTTTTTGAACTCTATCGGCCTCTTTAAAGTCATTTGACCCTCTTTAATGGTAATATTCATCCATGTGGAACCTTTTAATAGCATTGAGTCATATAGCACCTCTAGCATCATATGCATCCATTTAAGGTTTTAGAGTCAATTTGGATTGTATTATCCTCTCCTTCTTGAAAAGAAATCAACCTCGAATCCAAATCTAGGCAAGAAAGAACAAACAAATATAATATCATGGCATGAGAATTTTTTTAGTTTAATTTAGAATTTTATTTATTAATGGGAAAATAAAGAAAACACTAAGTCTTTACACCAATGGACCAACCCATTAGAAAAATCTGCAAACCTAAAATAAATTAAAAAAATAAATAAAACAGGCCAAATTTGAAATCCAAAATAGACCCGGCTTGCCTTTGTTTATAACAAATACCTGATAAAATAGGATTTTGTTTCCTGATCCTTGCTTTATCCTGCACAACCCTCCAAAACCTACAATAATATTGCCTTCTCCGATGTTCAACCTCTACTTCATTTTGAGATTTCTTTGGGTTATCAATTCTGTAACTTGGTCACTTGTAAAGCAGCTAAAATTTTAGCTTTCAGAAGTAAGCAGCTTCCTCTTTTCTTTGTATGCATTAATTTCTTCTTCAGCTTATTATTTATGAAATTTATTTTTCCTAGTTGTGTTCTTTGATTATAGGGAATGTTAACTGTTTTGGTTCTTTACTGAAGGTTTTGGACCCCTAAAAGGATATACACATGCATGTAAGCTTCAATCTTTTTTTCTGGTTTACATTCCTTATTTGATTGCATTTAGTAAACTCCACTCTTTTGTAGCTATGGTCGGTAGAGAGATAACAAGATGCTCAAAACCCCAAGTAGTTGGAATATGTTTTCCTCTTTAAGTGTATCATTTGCAAATCTTGTAAACCCTTCACCCCCCCCCCCCCCCCCACACACACACACATACATACTATGAGTCCTTTTTTGATGGCTGGATTAGAATAGGCTAAGTAGATATGTACATCTTTTGATGAACCTGTGTTATGTCAATGCTTACATGTGATCAAGTATAGTTGTAGCCTTTTTAGCCTTTTACCCTTTTGTTGGTGTAACTCTTATGCAAGGACAATGCATGTTATCACTATTTAGAATCCTCCTGCCTGTAACTTTAAGTTGTTGAAACTCTATGGATATGAATTCTCCTTTGTCAATTGATTGATTAGTAAGATGATCTACTAGTTAATTGCCTTATCTTATTATATGTTGTACCTGCACCTTATTTTTTTAGTAATGCCCATATTTGATCTAAAAACACTGAAAGATTTCAAGGGCAACTCCACTCTTTAGCAATGATTTTCTGAACAAAAAGTGAATTTGTTTGAAATACTATTTGTTATATCTTAACTTAATGCAATGTGTTACTTCTTGTAACATAGCCATAGTTTCTGCTTCCACATTAGTAGTATCTGTAACTAACACCTGGGTTCCCTCTAGATTAGATCTCATTGGTCATTTCTTAAAATAAAGGCATAGGAACTAACATCTGGGTTCCCTCTAGATTAGATCTCCTTGGTCATTTCTTAAAATAAAGGCATAGAAAGTAACACCTGGGTTCCCTCTAGAAGCACCATTATTATTGTATTATACCCACCCCTCTTTAAGAATTCTCTACCACACTTTGGAAATCTTCAGCTTAGCTTTCCTCTACTCCAATTATTTAACTATCACCGACCATGAATTAGGAAACTCTTTTTGGGCTTCTTACTTTAAGTAACATTCCAATGTTTCTAGTTACATTGAATATTACTTTTTGGATTGAGCTGGTTTTGCCTTCATGCTTTATAGAATTTCTTATCTTCCATAGTTCCCATATAATCATGTTAGGAATAGCTTAATAATATGCCTTTGCTCTCCTCTAGCTATTAGCATTCCACCAAGCTATTATAATCTCCCAAAATCTCTGCCCTTCTATATTGGTACCTACAAAAGAAGAGAAATAGGACCATGTACTGTTAGCATGTGGAGCTCTTAGAAACACATGTGAAATGGTTTTCTATTTTGTATTAATACAACACCGACACCTAGTAGGTCCCTGTAGACCCCTTCTTCTCATAGTTTCATCCCCAGGAACTTTCTCTTTCCAGGTTCTCTAAATTAAGAATGCCATGTTGAATGGAAATCCCTTTATCTAAATATTCTAAAAGATACTGCTTTTATCATCCCTCTATCTTATGTACTCCCATTCTGAATTAACAATAAAGGAACCTTTAGATTCCAACATCCAAATAGGTCTATCAGAGCCTATCAGGCTGGCTGGTGGGCCTATTTTATCTATAATGTGATATTTAACCTCCTTGTTCACTAACTGAGATAACACCTACTTATTCCATGCTCTATCTAGCATTAAATTCTATACTTTCTGATACCTATTGTCCCACTCTCTACTAAATCGAGTAAGAGTATATAGATCACCATAACCAGTCCAGTTGTCAAACCACAAGCTTGATTCACCATCTTTAAGTTGCCATAATATCTAATGTTCAATAAGATCCCTTGTCTGTGACATCTTCTTCCATATCTGGGACCCTGATCCCGTCTTCCACATAACTTGTATTAGGATGATATTTTTGTTGTATGTTTTATTCATATAAGTACTCCAAAGAGAGATTTTATTCCTAAAATTCCTCTATAACTTACAAAATAAATCCATAGACACATCTTGAATTCTTCTAAAACCCAACCCTCCTTCTTCTTCAGGTAGACATAAAGAATTCAATCTAACCCAATGTCTACTTTTACCTCCTATATGAATACTCCAAGAAAATTGATCAAACATTTTTTGAATAGAATTCATAATATTCAAAGGGGGATTCATAACTGATTAGCAATGCATAGGAATACTTTGAAGAACATGCTTAATAAGAATTACTCTCCACCATATGAAAAAATCTTTCCTTTCCACCCCTGCAGTTTGGTACTTACTTTGTTCATGAGAGATTGATAGAATAACTTATTCTTCCTTATATGAAAAATAGGGCATCCCAGGTAGGTAAAATGAAATTCCTTCCTTAGGATACCTATTGCCACCTTAGCCATAACCACAACCCCTTGAGAAACTCCCTTGTACAAATAATTTACACTTTTCTCCTTATTTACTTTCATTTCTACCACTGTTTCATACCTTTCTAATGTACCTTAAACTGCCTGAAGATTACCCAAATCACCTTTACATAAAATGAACATGTCATCTGCAAAAGCAAAATGGTTAATCTTTGGGCTTCCCCTTGGTAACCCAAACAATTTGAAATCCTTTCTTAAAGCTAAAAAATTCAAAGCCCTAGACATAATTTTAGAAGATATTATGAAGAGTGTAGGAGATAAGGTATCCCCCTATTTTAATCCTCTTTGAGATTTAAAAAGACCCCTTGGCTGACCATTTATTAAAATATAATACCAGTTATTACTCACTAGCCTGTAGATTATGTCAATAATTATTTCACCAAACCCCACTTTCCTCAATACTTTGGTCAGGTACAACCATTCCACCCTGTCATAGGCTTTCATCATGTCCAACTTAACAACCATATTAGGCACCCTCCCCCTCTTCCTTATTTTTGACATAATTTCTTGGACTACTAAAATATTCTCAGCTATACTTCTCCTTTGTACAAATCCAGCTTGTTCTTCTGAGATGATATCAGGAAGCACACTCTTTAGTCTTTCATGAATAATTCTAGAGAATATCTTATTCACAAAATTACTCAAAAAAATTGGTCTCAAATCAGAAAAAGTATTAACAACTAATTTTTTTGGTAGAAGTACCTAGTTTGTATGAGCTACAAATCTTGGTACTTCATACCTACAAAAGAAAGCCACTTCTATGATATGAATATCCTCCCCTATAATATCCCAAGTATCCTGGAAAAAAGCTCATGTCATACCATTTAGACCCCATGTGTTGTCTCTACTTAAACCCATCACTGTTTGCTAAACCGCATTAATATCAGGGATTTTATTCAACTCCATCTTCTGCTCTTCTGAAATTACTTTATAAAGTTCTTCAAGCATTCTAAAATCTTCATTATTTCCTTCTTTAGCAAACTGGTTCTGAAAAAATTAACTATTGCTTTAGCAATACATTCCTGATCATCTAACCATTCACCCTCATCATTCTGAATCCTCCTCATCTTTAATCTACTTCTTCTTTATTTAACCACTATATGGAAAAATTTTGTATTTATTTCTCCATCTTTATACCATTATAATCTATTTTTCTCTTCCAAAATTCTTTCTCCCTTCTGAGCTGAATATTCAATTCAGCATGAGCTTTAAACAAAGCTTCTCTTTTTGCTCCAGAAAGTGACACTTCAAATTGTTGTTCCCTAACTTTGATAATTTCTTCTAATGTATAAATTTCTTGGAATATATTCCCAAAGCTTTCTCTACTCTATTTTGCTAAAGTATCTTTGACCTACTTTAGTTTATGATGAAACATTATAAATGAATTCCTTTGCTCTTTAGTTTTCTAGTTCTTCTTTATAACCTTCAAACAGCCTTCCTCCTTCAGCCACAGATTTAGAAATCTAAGAAACTTATATATATATTCCTTTACAGTCCTGAAAATTGAGCTGCAATGGAGTATGATCTGAGCCACATCTAATTAGATGCTCTACTTCCAAAACTAGAAATAGCTTACTCATTCTTTCATTACATAAAACACTATCCAATATTTTAAAAATACATTCTTCATCAGTTCCTATTCCACCAAGTGTACTTGCTTCCCTTAAATCCCGGATCCTCAAGATTACAAATATTTATACAATGCTTAAAATCCTCTATGTCGGCCACAGTTACTGCAATACCTCCTAGTTTTTCTTCTTTATTTATTATGATAATGAATATCCCCTCCTACAATCCAAGGGTCATGAATACTTTGAGCCATTTCTTCCAGAGACTCCCACAACTCTAGTCTCTTATTTTTAGAACATTTATCATATTCTAATGCTACAAAGGCAGAAAAACCAACTTCCTAATTTTCTAACTTTATAGTCAAATGTTTTTTATTGTCTCTCACCATTGTGTAGTTAATAATAGCATCCATGAATGCCCAAATTTTCCCTGCAGTGTTGGCCACTACATATTGCATCCATAACTTCCTCTTATAATCCTCAATTGAATGATTATCGTAGAAAGTTTCCATCAATCCTACAAAATAAAATTGGTGTCTCTTCTAAAGAGTAATCAATCTAGTGAAAGCCTTTTGAGTATTCACTAATCAGATATTCTATATAAGTGCATTCATCTAGAGTTATTCTTAAAAAAACCTCTAGTCTACATTGAACTTGCTCTTCATCCTTTGTATTTTCATTTTTGCAACCCTTGATTCATTTTTAATTTATCAATCTGCTTTGGAGAAAGATTCCATTCAATGTTACCTTCTTTTTGAAGAAATACATCTTTACATAGTTTGGAATACCGTGTGCCATCATTAGCGATGGAGGCTCACATTTTTGTAATCGGGTATTTGGGGCCTTTCTTGACAACTTTAGGGTTAAACACAAAGTTTCTACCCCATATCACCCCCAAACAAGTGGCCAAGTTGAAGTTTCAAGCTAAGAAATCAAAGTCATACTCGAGAAGACTATGAACATAGGCCTAACCAATTCGGCCAAGCAGCTTGATGAGCTATTTTAGGCTTATAGAATGGCCTACAAGACCCTAATTGGTATGCCTCCCTACCAATTGGTGTTTGGAAAGGCATGTCACTTGCCTATCAAGCTTGAACATAAAACCTTTTGGGCTTTGAAAAGGTTGAACATAAATTAGAATGAAGCCTCCGAGTTGAGGGTCACAAAACACCACGAGTTGGAAGATTTTTGAATCAAAGCATATGAGAGTTCCGCAATCATGGCCTTGTGATTGCAGAATTTCATGGCCTACAAAACACCACATGAGAATTTTATGTCAGCGAGAGTGTATCCTTTACAATTCTCATTTTAAACTTTTTGCGAGCAAGCTTCGTTCTAAATGGTCTGGGCCATTTATGATTTCTAATGTTTACCCTAGTGGTGCCATTGAATTGGAAGATCATGAATGAAAGAAAGAAGTTTGTAGTAAATGGTCAAAGAGTGAAGTACTATAATGTAAAAGGTCTAGAGATGTTAAAGGTGGAGTTTGTTTATTTCAAAAATGCTATATGGTGAAGAAAGAGGGTCAGGCCATGACGTTAAATTAGGCGCTTGATGGGAGTAAACCTATTTTTGAGTCATTTCTTATCTTTTTGATGTGTTGTAGGTAATTTAACATAATTTTACTATCTAGAAAAATAAGGGGAAATAGAGATAAAAAGTGGCAGTAGTACAAAAAGATGAAACAATGCAAAAATAGGGGAATTCAGCCTCAGTTACCACGATCGTGGTGTGTGGACCGCAATCATGGCCTCGTGATTGCGGAACACACTACCATGATCACGACACCCAAGGGAAATTTATTTACTACTTGAGAGAGTCCCTTTTAACCATTATAATTTTTTAATATACTGCAGTGAGGGCACTTTAGGTTTCTAAGTTTGGGGTATGTAAGGCTACTTTTGTTTTTGAGTGTTTCTTGTGCTTAACATTGGATTAGCCTTTCCCTATGATGGATTGAGTGACTACATTCTTAAAAGAAAATCATCATGATTAGTTTTAAGCCATGGATCAGGGAAAGTCTGAGTACTCATGGTATTGAGGTCATAAATGCAAGGGAAGTCTGAGTACCTGTAGCATTTTTGAGTTGGAATCACATTTATAACTATGGATAAGTCTGAGTAGCCATTAGGTTTTCCCGTATGAAAGCCAAAATGTGAGACAAAGGCTTATATTGGTTACATAATTAGCAAATTGTGCGTAGTCCAAACAAACATCCTCCCTCCGTCCAAAATTTTTCAAAAATCAAGGGCATGGATGTGAGCGACTTTGTAACAATTCTTTTTCTCTTTTTATGACTCCAGAAGTTGTAGCTTGTTAAAATTGATAGATACTCCATTTTGTCTCTAGTGGGAGAAGCAATTAAGCCTCCTTAGAAAATTTGCATGCCATGTGTGATGAGCTTATTTATCCTAATCTCGTGTGTACTTATACTATCTATAACTTTCCCCTTTAGTCTTTCAAGGATAATTTTCATTGCACTTGGTTGTGAACTAATCCTAGGCTGTCTTTATGATATTGGAAGTCCACTTTAGCCTAAAAAACCTTCCTTTGCATAGGTGTTTTCCCTAGTCACCCACTTTGAGCCTTTGGACCTTTCTTTTGCAAACACATTACAAGTCGTGAGCCTTTCAATTCTTATCCCTCTTTTGAACCCTATCCTTTTTTAACTTAAAAATGCAACTTAAAGCTAAAAGCTTAAGTTGGGGGTAGTGATGAGTGAAAGAGGTAACTTTAGGCCTCAAAGTTGTAAGTGAGTGCCTAATAGCTTAAGCATTGCGAACAAATGACTAAGAAAAAAAGGATCCATCAAAGGAATGAAAAGCATGAAGTGTGCAAGAAAAAGAAATAAAAAGAAAATTGGTGAACTAAAGGAATAAAAGTAGGCAATTGTGTAAGAGTAAAAACAAAAGGAGTGGCCCATGATCAAGAATTGGATAGACTAGTATGATATAGATGTTCAAGAAGGGTATAGCCATATGTTCCTAAATGATATCCTACCCTACCCCTAACTATATTACAAGCTCAAAAAGCCCTTCGAGATTTCCAACCAAGTGTATTCATCATAGTGAGATTGAAAATAGGGGCAAGTCTATGGCATGGTACTTGTTAGAATAAAGATTCCTTGCGAGTGGGAGAGTCTTTCACTTAAATTTACTTGTGGCATATTTTATATCTTGGTGTATGAAATTTTCCTTCTTGTGAGGAGGCATGTAAATAAGTTGAGGTGGGTGATTTTGTCATCCTGAAAAATAAGGTACAAGGAGTATAATGGTAGTTGAGTACAAAGGTGAGTCACTTCTAGAGTATTGGTGATTGTCGCGTGGTTGCTCTTTGAAGTCTTTTGCATCCTTGAAAATTGCATTTTGTTTTGAGGGGTGTCATGAAAATAGCTATGCCCATGTTTGAAGAGCTATTTGTGGTAGTAATCAAGTTGAAGCCATTATGATCATTGGGTCATATAATTTAGGCAAACATGTGCATGATCTCATGGTAATAAGTAGTGTTGTTTGAGTACAAGAAAAAATTTAAGTTGGGGGTGTTGATGAGCGGTGAATTTACTACTCAATTGCACTAAACAATCGTGCACACTGCTATGACTCAAATGTATAAGTGACACAAATTGGTTATTAAATCCACTAATTTCCATATTTTGTAGGCCTGCAGGTGATTAAAGGAAAGATACCGAATCAAGTTGAAAAAAGATCAGAAAATAAAAATGGAAGAGCAAAAGATGGAAACCCTTGCTCAGAAAACCAGTCACAGAAACTGCGGTCGAAGCTAAAAGTCCTTGATCATAGCCAAAAAAGATTATTCAAATGAACGTGATTGCAATCATTTGAGGGAAATCACAGTCACCACGATTGTGAGAATATTGGCGCGATCGTGGCCTAGAAGGTTTAATGATCAGGGCAATTCAGTAAAATGATGTAGCTGATTCCAACCCTCACATAAGGCATAAATCTTTCTCCTCTTAGAGAGGATTAAATCTTAAGAATGAAATTAGAGACTTGGTAAAGCTTAAAAATTAGGGGAAACTTTAGTATTTAAATTTTCAATTAGAATTTGGTGAAATTGAAGTGTAAAGTGAAGAATCTTCTTATTTCCCATTACCATGGATGCTATGAATGAACCTTTTGGTATATCTCTTCTCTTTAACTTTATGAGTACCTAAACCTCTTTGTCTTGGAATTATGTTGAACTAAGGTGCAATTATTTGTGGGTTGTGATATTTTTTTTTATATTCTAGTTAGTTGATTATGGGTTTTATTATTGCTTGGTTAAATTGATTGGGATTTGTAGGTGAAAACTCCAAATACCCAAAGTGGGTTTGTGGGTGAAAATCCTAAAATCTTGAAAGCTCAACCCATCCTTGAAAGATGGGTTTTGGTGAACTTTTGAAACCCACATCATCTTTGAAAGAGGGATGTGGCTACCAAGGCAATAGTAGACAATTAATGGGTGCAGTTTGCTAAATTTTCACTATCTTAGACATAAGGATGATTATGGAGTTGACTATATCTTGGGTATCTTCCAAGAAATAGGGATACCTAATTGAGGTAATAGTTGAATATAATTAACACACTTTTTAGGTATTAAAAGGGTCAATAAGTGAAATTCTTGAGGTTATGTTGGCAAATTAACCTCAAGGATTTTAGACCTTGCCTACCATATTGTTAACAACTAGCATGTATACTAAATCTTTATATGCCCATGCATAAGTTGACCTTATGTAGACATAATCCCAAGAACTTTCTAATCTTAAGTTTCAAATCACGTGTTTCTTTAGTAAGTTGACTTGAGTGAACATTGGCAAAATATGGGTTCAAGCAAACAAATCCCCCCTATTTAAATCATGTATTTTATTTTTCTTTCTCTTCGAGTATATTTTTAGATACCATTGAAATGCTCAAGTATTGAAGATTAATCTCACTCCTAGTGGATTCGACCTCAACATAAGTTGAGACATTGACAACGATCGTTCTCTACCAATTTTGATGGTATAGTTGAGTGTTATCACCCTTCTTAACAAATATGGGGTGAAGCACAAGATTGTTACCCTATATCACCCCTAAATAAATGACTAAGTCAAAGTTTCAAATTAATAAATCAAAGTCATACTCGAGAAACCATGAATGTAGGCCGCTCTAATTGGGAAAAGCAACTTGACGAGGCACTTTGGACGTATAGAACGGCCTACTAATGACTACAATCAACATTCCTTTTAAGTGATGATACGGTCACTCTTAAGCTATAGTAACCCAACTAATGTTGGGGTTGAATCCCAAATAAACATATCGTTTGATAGATCTAAATGGTTACAGTCTATGGGCAAAATAGGAAAGTAAATGGGGGTATTTGTTTGTAGTAGTCTTGAACACAGAATAGTATTAACTTGGTTGAAAATGAGTTGTAAGTGAATACTAGAATTATGTGTTCTCCTGACGAGTTGAAAAATTTCACCCTTTGGCTATTGAGTCTCAGGATATCGCATTATTAACATTTACCCTGGTTCCAATTAACAATTACCTTCTAAGTCTCAAGTAATTACATAAAGGCTAATAATCACTCAGATATACCGTTGTGCTACAATGGATCGACAATAAGCTCACTAAATTACTATTGTCTTTATCTTTTCCTAGTAACTCCCCCTTATTTTGAGCAAGTAGTAATATCTAGGTGGGATCCTAATGTTTGAACCCAATAAGAAATAAATCATATCAAAGATAAAGCAATACATTTCATGGGTATGGGCTTACCATCAACAATTGCACTTCCCCTACTTCGTTAATCTGTCAGGGTTTCCACAACCCTAGCTATGGGTTTTAGCCGCTCATGATTGTGAAAAGATCAATATCATTTATGTTGGAAAGCTAAGATGATACAATGAGAAGATGAAAGAAACCCACAACTATAAACTGAATAATCAAGCAAAGTCAATACAATGAAATCCCAAGATCAAAGATGAATCTTGAAATCAAAATATGTTTCTAAGTGTTAAAAGTGGTGAACCTCTAATAAAAAGTACATAACGGGTATTTACAATAAAAGAGAAAAACCTAAAAACTAAGCCTAAATAGAATAGGAGAAATTAGGGTTGGTGGCCACCCACTCCCATACCTGTGATTTGGTCCTAATTGTGGGTTATACCTGCAGTCTGCCCAGGGCGCAGGTCCAACCATAGGTACTAGAAAGGAATTTTCCTGCAAGTTGACTCTTGGGATTCGGACTTTTTGGTACCCACTCTGTCTACTGTGGTCCATAGGTCAGCATGTGGTCTGTAGGTATACTTGGTAGGTGCCCGGAGTCAGCTTTTCAGCTCTACATTGAATCTCGAACATACATTGATATGATCAAACTAGAAAATATCCCCAATCATCCATAATAGCTCCAAAAGTGGCCAAAAACACCTTTTTGTACCATTTTCACAAACTTAGCATTTAAATCATGGTTTTCTGCAAAACATACCCAAAATCGATCATATCTAACAAAAAGGCCTCAGAAACTTGCATGTTTTCTTCATTTTAAGCATCGAAAGTGTTATATTTCTATAACACATCAATATCCTCAACTTAGAACATTTTCATGTCCTCGGGCAACAAAAACACAACAAAACAAAAACGTTGCTTTACTAAGAGAATATAAAATTTTCAAGGCAGGCAGTTATCGCATTTAGTTCAAATCACAACATCCCCTCCTATATCTGTTTTCAAAACCAATTATGTATGAATATGAAACACAACAATATGAAATAAAGGAATCAAGGTACAACAACTATATTAGCAACAGACAACTACTCATATGTACAAATTATACTACCTAACACAAGCAAATAGCTAGCAACATGACTCAAGTGCCCTCACAACAAGAATGTCCCACTCACTCATATAAAATCATGCATGTAAATGCAGGGATGATCAAGAGACACTCACACTCAACAAAGAAGTTCTAGTCAATGCATGTCAAATATCATAGGCTTGCCCTTATTTTCTTTACCTTAGCATTCAAATAGTCAAGTCAGGATAACTATTGGACTTTACTCGGCTTGTAATGTACAATTTGGGGGACGGTATGATAGATATGGACATTTTATAGTGACTAAACCTCCTTGGAACTTCACTAACTTTGGGTTCGCACTTACTAGACAATTTTTTTTACTCTGGCCTTATCTCTCCCTATTATTCTTTTGTTGCACATTCAGGTTGGGTGTGATTTTTTAATTTTTTCTATTTTTCTCGTTTTCATAATTTTTTTTAATTTCTACTTTTTGATTTTCTATCACACCCAACCCTACTAATTTTTTCTCTTATTTTACCCTTCTTCATACCTATTTTACACTACGCACCCCTATGATAGTCACCCTCAACTTAAGTTTTCTGCTTGTGTCAAGGTACACAATGTCTAAGGAGGACCAGGGCCACGACAGAGTCATTGTAATACAAATGGGAAAGTGAATAGGTGAAACAAGAAAAATAGGCTATACGGCTCAAAATACGAATCAAGGGATACAATTCGCACATAGAAGGTCATTTAGGCTTAAAGTGGACTAAAATTAAAAAAAGGCCTATGATCCTTCCTAACTGACTATCCTTCAACCTAGGCAAGACTAACCAGACAAGTTCTGAATTTAACATACAAAGGAAACTAGGTAGAATCTGACACTCACATAGCATAGAGTCACTATCACCAAATACTACCTATTCAATTCATGCAATTGTCAAAAAATGGTTAGCATGTCCCTAATACTAGTACCATAACAAAATCCACAAAGTTCACACATATATACATCAACATACAGTTCTAAAATACAAAATTTTTGGCGGGTTATCAAAAAATAGTAAAAATCTGACTATTGCCCTAAGTACTCAAAATCTTCTAATTACACAAAACATCACAAAATAAAACACAACACGTCTAAACATGTCAGCTCTACTAGGAACAAAACTATGGCAGAAAGAGGCATATCAACAAAAACGTAGGAGGACATCAAGACCCACAATCAGCCTCACCCCCAACTAAAAATTATGCATTGTCCCGAATGCATCAAACCAAAATGATAGAGTTAGGAACATACCTACAGTACTGTAGGTATAAAGAACTGCCGTAAAATACATAATACGAATACAACAACACAATATCGATGCACGTAGGATATCAAAATCCTCCATCATCTGAATCAAATGTGGCACACCTTTCTTTGTATAATGGGATATAATTCATCTCTCTAACTTATTAATCAATGTCTGGAAGTCGACACATAGCTCTGACAGTGCTGCTCTCTGAAAAGCCTCTCATTTAGCCTTGGTATGCTCAAATCTAGTCTTAACCCCTAATCATCTACCCAAAGAGAGTAGTCATCCCAGTCTCTACAACCTTCAACCAAGCGGCTGAAGCTTTCTAACTATGTTCTAGGCTCTGCAAAAAATCACTGGATAAAATAATCATACCTATTATAGAAGTTGTAGTGGATAGGCGAGCAGGCTCTATATATGCACCAACAAGCTTTGAGGTTGAAGCTGGGAATGAAGAAAAAATGGCTTGTGTCCCCTTGCCCTGATTGCTAGAATCTGGAGCACCCCTCTACTTCTCTATCTCTATATCTATACCAATACCTATATCATCTTTATGTTCCTCATTAGGTGCTGCAAAAACTGTAGGGCCCTCAATCTAGGCATATGGTGCTACTGCCTACTGTGCAGATCTCCTATAAGTTCCTAAACCTATTAGACCCTTTAGGTTCCTCGTTTGTGTAGTAATAGTAACAGTCACTCTCTCATCAATACCGGGTAACTTAGGTAAACCTGCTTCATCGCATAGCCTCTAGATCATACAAGCAAATGGCAGGTTATTCAGCTCTCCAAAAGCTCTCTCATGTAGTTTTTCCCAAGGATGGCAGCAAAATTAATATCATAACCAGCCATCAAGCAGGCACCCAATGCAGCTTCTTTCCACGTTAATGCAATATCTAAAGCCATGGGAATCAGAAGACATCAAATTATCAACCACTAAAATTTGGACTCTAGTGTCAACAGGCCCTTCTTAATCACAGTTGGTCCCTCAATCCATGAGGCCTCATCGCCCTATGGTGAAATATAATTAGCTATCCACCTGGCTATCTTGAGATTTTTAGCCCTATAATTAGTATCCTACATAATCTGAACATCTAGTATAATCCTAAATTTGTGGTCACACTCTACTGTAGATGCAAGTGTAATATAATCTGGACCAAATATGAATCAGTAGATAGTCTCCTCTCTAACATCAACTCTAACTCCTTTGACTAGTGTGTGATCAAGTTGTACCTATCATACAAATATGATAAATCCTGGATGATAGCGCGTGGGAAGGACCACAGTACCTTTGTAAGATGCATAAAACTCATACACTATAGCCAGTCTATAAGAACCAAGCGGACTAGTCATCTACTCGAGTTGATGCTTTTCAAATTCTGCCCTTAGTTGTGGTAACCTCTGTAGCCACGATAAGTCAATCCTGCACTCCTCATATATATAGTGTATATACTTTTTTAGCTCCCAAACATGACTGTTAAGCACATAAATGTGTTGCATACCTTCCACACACCACCTCAACTATCCCTTCTTGGGAGGTGCATCTACGGCAGGTGGTGGTGCCTACTGTACAACATGGGATGCCTGTATTGTACACTTCTCAAACTGGGGTACTACTGATTACTGCTCCCTCTCAAGCTCCTCAAAGAATCCTGGGAGCCCTCCTCATATTGGGGGTCTTGTGCATCAACCTATTGAGTTAACTCAGCATCTGTCTCCTCCTCATCATCATCATCATCGGGTGGAGAAGTATGTGGTGGTGATATCCTTGCGATCTTTATCCTCGGTCGATTTATGGTTGTTTGAGAGCTTGGTGAGTTTATCCTTTTGCGCCTCTACGGGTAACTGCAACTGCAGCATTGACATGACACTATCTTGGATACACCTCCAGCCACTAAACTCAGGAGACTCTGCCCGTCTCCTTAAAGTACCAGTTGCTTTCTTCTTCATTGCCTTAGGCTCCATATATATCTGAAAAACTAGAATTAGTTTCCAACAAAAGTGAGTGTTAGTGAAAGTTGAAGAAACAGTCAAAATTCAAAAAAAAATTCAAATTTTTCCTCACTTTTCACACCCCTATAGCCTATCTAAAACTCACAACAATTCCAATGTATACACACTAATCAAAAATCATGACTTTAAAAGCAAACAAATAATTTTAATACACACTAATCAAAAATCATGACTTTAAAAGCAAACAAATAATTTTAACTCATGGCATTACTTTCGTTCATTCAAGTTCAACTTTCGGTTAGGCACTAAACTTAGAATTTTAACTCAAAACAAGGCCCTATATTGTGATTTTAGGTTATTTCAAGGCTCCCTCATACAAGCATGATAGTTTCAATATATTTAGTAATGCATTACACATATCAACTTGTTACAATAATAGACAAAATATTAAATCACCATTAGGAGACAAGAAAGTTACCTCTTATATGAAAATTCAAAAGAGAATAATGAAGAACTCAAGCAAAACCAAGACTGAAACTTGTTTCTAGTGTATTTGGACAAGTTGGTATCTCAAACAAGTATCAATATCACCTCTTCTTAAGTGTGGGGTTGGTTTATATTTAAGGTGGGAAATTTGAATTTAAAGAGAAAATTAAAGTTTTGAGGATTAGAATGAGTTAGGATGAGGATTAGGATGTTTTTATATAGGTGGGGGGATACAATAGGTCATGTTTAAATATTGGTGGACCCAAAATTTTAATTAAAAAGTGGGCCTAATTATTGACCTATCTGCGGTACCTACTCGTGCCCTGTATCCGTGGTCAGGTCCTGGGTGAAGGTGGCACCTGCGGTCAGTAGGTGCTGGGCCAAAATCTTTGGATCACTTTTCCATAACCCAAACTTGGTGTATTGACATTTTTGGAGCTACTAATAGTCCCACAACCTATGTCTTAGGTCCCAAAAGTAAAATTAGGTACCAAAGTCCACAACTTACCATTTATCATCCTCAAAATTTCAAATTTTCAATATCTTACTCAAATTACCATGTTGGACTTGTGACCATGATGGGTTGATCACACAGTCCCCTTACTTGAAAATCAATGAATGCCCAATGTTTACCATATTCTATTTAAGGTCCAAACTAAAAAAAACTACAAAAACAAAACAATAAAAACATAAACACTAAAATATAGTGGGTTGCCTCCTACTCAGTGCTTGATTTAACCTTACAGCACAACATGTATATGTTGTTTACTGATACTTCATCAACAATCCCATGGGTTGCCTCCCATAAAGTGCTTGATTTAACATTGCAAAACTGCGCGAGTATCTTGACTACTCAGAATTTATCAAGATACCCCTGGCAATATCCTCTGGGGTCATCAATACAATCAATCACCAACACTAGTCTCATGCCAGTTGGTTTCTTCATAGACTTTCATATGTTGAATGTTGTCTCCTCATCATTTACTCGAAAATTTAGCTTACCCATATCCATGTCAACCATAGCTCTGCCTGTGGCCATGAATGGTCTCCAAAAATAATAGCCATCTCTGTGTCAACCTCACAATCTAAGATGATGAAGTCAACCAGGGAAATAAATTTGTCCACCCTAACGATCACATCATAAGAGATTCCCACAGGCTTCTTTACTGTGTGGTCAGCTATCAATAGTCGTATCAAAGCCTATTACGAAGGGTTCAAGCCTAGTTGCTTGAAGATGGCCAGTGGTATCAAATTAATGCTAACACCTAGATCACACAAGGCTCGAGCAAACCTAGATGACCTAATAGTACATGGTATAGTGAATGCTCTGGGATCACCCTTTTTTTGCTCCAAAAACCTGGTCGTGCCTACACTGCAATCATGCACACCCTCAACATCCTCAGAAGTTACTTTTTTCTTTCTTGTGACTAATTATTTCATGAACCTAGCATATCCAGGCATCTGCTGCAATGCCTCAAGAAGAGGTATGTTCAGTCTCAACTATTTCAATATCATAATGAACCATTTGAACTTACCTTCCTCTTTTTTCTATATCATTTTCTTAGGAAAAGGTGGGGGTGATCTCGGAATTTATCTTACCTCTGACTCAATAATCCGGCCCTTACCTTTATCTTTAGCAACTGTATCTTTGTAGTTGTTACCTTCTAAAACTCAACAGCATGTGTCTCATTATTAACAAATTCTATAGCATGCATCGGGGGATCCATAATAGTGATACCATACCTCGTAGTAATAGCAAGTATGTGATCGTCATTTTTTAAATTTAGTACAATGTTGCTCGAAAGGGTACCTGGTTGCCTCTGGTTCAAAGTTACTGATATCTGCCCAAACTAGTGTTCCAGCTGCTTGATAATTGTGGCATGTGACTCAACCTTTTGGGTCTATCCTAAAATATCATCCTTAATCTCTTTAAGGCTGGTCTCTTAGTTTTCCTGACCCTTCACTAATTTAGAAAGCATCTCTTACCAGGTGGAATGTATCTATATCCCTTCTCTCTATAGTCATTCTTCTTCTTTTAGTCACTATCTCGCTCTATACTACGATCTCTGTACCTATCATAATAGTTTCGATCTTAGTTCCCTTGCCCTAGGACTCGATAACCCGCCATCTAATGATCCAAATAGTTAGCCCCTCTTCCAATTCAGACTCACATACTTTGGAAGCTAACCCCTGTGTTGCTACTACATTTACTTTTTTAGAATTTACTGCTGCAAATTGCATTGCTAGCACCCCTAAATCAGTCCTTAGTAACATAATTTCTTATGCTACTATATCACCAGCAGCCCTCTAATTACAGAAAGCACCTATAGAATCAGTAACAGATCCCCTCTCAGCCTCTCGAGTTTACCACCTCGACTAGTGAGTAAGATCCGATCTAACATTTTCGAAGTTGTCTCCCAATGTAGTCATATAAAATCTCCTATAGATATGGTGTCTGCCATGGCTCTGGAGCTGATGTTCAAGGCTCTGTAGAATATCTCTGATAAGCTTTTCCTAAATACTGATGATTGGGAACTAAGTTCACCTTTTTCTTAAACCTAAACCAAGCCTTGTATATGGATTCTGACTACAACTTCCTAAAATTATAAATCTCATCCTTAAGTTGCAATATCCTTGATGGAGGGAAAAAACTATTTAAGAATTGTTTGTGCAACTCATTCTAAGTTGTGATAGAGCCTCTTGGCAATTCCCATAACCATAAAAATAATTCTTCTATGACTGAGAAGGGAAAAAACCTTAGTCTAAGTGCTTCCTGATTTACCTCTGGATTGGTATATGAGTTACAAATCCTAAGGAAATTTGTAAGGTGCAATTTGCATCATCAGTAGGCAATCCTGCAAACACACCCTTTAAATTTAGAAGTTGGATCATGGCACTCGTGATGTCAAATTTCTGCGTGGGGGCAAAATAGGAAGTATTATGGCTCCATTCTCTGTCGGCTCAACATATCCCATATGTTCCTCATCATCTATATATGGCTGCACATACTGATATGTTGGGATAACTTAAACACGATCAGCTCTAGCTCTATTCTGATTTCCATTGAGTGTTGCTCGGTGGTCTGCTGCTTGTTTCTACTCAAATAAATCTACATCCCTAGCTATCCTCTGAGCTTCTTCCACTACTCTCTTTTCAAATTCAGTTTGAGCTAATAGCTCACCAATTTATCGATCCATAATATCTTGTACCCCATCGGTATGAGGCACAATATCATGAACCCATTTTGGATTATCTCCTCTTTTTGGCTCAAATATCCTGCCAGGTATTTGTGGGATCCTCTCTATATTTGGATTCATTGGGAGTAAGCAATTGTCTCTCTTCCGTGTGCTAGGCATACACCGGCGTATGCCCAACTAATAACAAAAACCAAAACTAAAAACCCAAAAGTTTTAATAACCTTAATACATAAATCAACATCGTATTCCCTAACAACGATGCCAATTTCTTTGATGATATCCAAGAAACACCTTATTTCAGGTGATGATACAGTCGCTATCAAGATATAGTAACCCAACTAAGGTCGGGATTGAATTCCAAAGGAAAACTGGGTTTAATAAATCTGAGTGGTTACAGTCTATGGGTAAAACAGGAAAGTAAATGGGGGAATTTGTTTGTAGTAGTCTTAAACATGGAACAGTATTAACTTGGTTGAAAATCAGTCGTAAGTGAATGCTAGGATTGTGTGTTCCCCTGGAATTTCAACTCTATAGTTTTCTCGCGCATTGTTGAACCAACCCAATACCTTGCATGCAGAATTGGTAAGTTTTGTACCTCCTACAGTCTTTTAGACGAGTTGAAGTACTTCACCTTTTACCTATTGAGTCTTGGGATGTCACATTACTAACCCTTACCCTGGTCCCAGTTAACTATCATCTTTTGAGTTTCAAGTTATTAGATAAAGACTAATAATTATTCAAATATACCATTATGCCACAATAGATCAACTATTAGCTTGCCAAATTACTGTTGTCTTTATTTGTTTCCTAGTTACGACCCATTTATTAGAGCAAGTATTAATATCTATATGGGATCCTAATGTATTCTCCTATTAAGAAATCAATCATATCAAAGATAAAGCAATACATGCCATGGGCATGGGTTTTCTAGCAACAATCACACTTCCCTTACTTCATCAATTTGCTAGGGTTTCCTCAACCATAGTTATGGGTTTTAGCCACTCATGATTGTGAAAAGATCAATAACATTAATTTTGGAAAGCAAAGATGAAATCACAATGATAAGATAAAAGAAACCCACAACTATAAATTGAATAATCAAGCACAATCAATATAATGAAATCCTAAGATCAAAGATAGATCTTGAAATCAAAATATGTTTCGAAGTGTTAAAAGTAGTGAACCTTTAATAAAAACTACATAAAGGATATTTATAGTACTATAGAATACCCTAAAAACCAAGCCTGAATAGAATGGGAGAAATTAGGGTCGGTGGCCACCCGCTCCCTGTACTTACGGTCTTAACCGTGGTTATACCTGCGGTCTGCCTTGGGCGTAGGTACCAACAAGAGGTACAGGATGAGAATTTTCCTACAAGTTGACTCTTAAGATTTTGAACTTTCTGGTACCCACTTTGTCTACCTGTGGTCTATAGGTCAGCATGTGGTCTGTGGTTGACTCAGTAGATGTCGAGAGTCAGTTTTTCAGCTCTACTTCAAATCTCAAACATGTATTGATCACGATCAATGTAGAAAACATCCCAATCATACATAATTTCTCTAAAAGTGTCCAAAAACACCTTTTTAACAATTTCCACAAACTTATCATTTAAATTATGGTTTCCTACAAAACATACCCAAAACAGATCATATCTAAGAAAAAGGCCTCAGAAACTTGCATATTTTCTTTATTTAAAGCATTAAAAGTTCTATATTTCTACAGCACATCATCTACAAAACCCCAATTGGTATGTCCCCCTACTAATTACTATTTGGAAAGGCATCTCACTTGCCCGTCGAGCTTGAGCATAAATTCTTATAAGCTTTAAAGAGGTTAAACATGACTTGGGGAGAGACTTCTGAGTCAAGGGTCACTAAATTTAATGATTTGGAGGATTTCTAACTCAAAGCCTATGAGAGTTCTACCTTGAATAAGGAGAAAATTAAGAAATGCCATAATGCTAAGATACTAAGATGAGAATTTTATGTCAGCAAGAGTGTGCTCCTTTCCAATTTTAGTTTGAAACTTTTTGCGGGGTAACTTCATTCCATATGGTCGGGCCCTTTTATGATTTCTAATGTTTACCCTACTAGTGTCATTGAATTGGAAGATTATGAAAAAAATAGGTTTATAGTAAATGGCTGAAGGTTGAAACACTATAATGTGGGAGGTTTCATAGTGGCCAAGGCGGAGTTTGTCCATTTCAAAGACCCTACATGGTGATAAAGGAGAGTCGTGCTATGATGTTAAATTAGGCATTTGGTGGAAGGCAACCCACCCTTTACAAACTTAGTGCATTTTTGATCTTTTGTAGGTGTTTTGACTCAAGCTGCCAGTCTAGAAAAATAGGGGAAAATAGAGTTAGAAATGGTAGTTGTGCAGGAAAACAGAGGAAATTTATCTCGGTTACTATGATTGTAGTCCATGGACTGTGATCGTTGTTACCTGATCATTGTACACCCACTCACGATTATGGCATCTCCAAACAAGAGGTCTTGCTACCTAAGGGATTCCCTTTTAACCCTTGTTCTTATTTTGTCTACTATAGTGAGGACACTTCAAGTCTTAAAGTTGGGGGTGGGAATTACTTTGATGTTTGGAACAATAATCTAAAAATGTCTCACCCCAATTATAGATATTGTTGTGCCTATTGTGATTAATTTTAGAAGAACCTTTCCATATGATATATTAAGAGATGACATTCTTATAAGAAAATAGTCGTGATAAGGTTGTGAGCCATGGATACAGGGGAAGTCTGAGTACCCATAGTATTTTGGATTTGGGATCGCACTTTTCCCTATGGTAAAGTCTGATCAGCCATATGGTGTGCTCGTATGAAAGCCGTAATATGAGACGTCGTCTTGGTTTGGTGGCATAAATAAAAAATTGTGCATGGTGAAAATGCAAAACAAACACCCCCTTTAGTCCAAAATTTTTCAAAAATCAACGGCACGAATGTAAGCGACCTTGTAAAAATACTTTTCATCTTTTTGTGACTCTAAAATTTTGACTTGTAAGAATTGGTAGATACCCTATTTTGTCTCTAGTGGGAGTGGAAATTGAGCCCCTTTGAGGAGTTTGTATGTCGTGTGTGGTGAACTTATTTGCCTAAATCTCATGTATACTTGTACCATCTTGAACTTGCCCCATTAATCTCTCAAGGATAATTTTGATTACACTTGGTTGGTGAAATTATCCTAGGCCATCTTTGTGAACTTGGAAATTTAATCTAGCCTAAAAAGCTGTAACACCCCGCATTTTAGGCTAGAACGAAAACCGTCTTTACTACGTGTAAATGTTCCAAAATCCATCAATCCTATGCAAATTTGGTATGTTAATCAATTATGTGGCGTGGGAACCTATTTGAGCATGAATTGAGATCATAGAGATCCCCTAACTCAAGGTCAAGTTGAAAGCTTTTATATCGTTCGAGTTTTAGTGAGCGTCAAACTTGAGTCGAGTTCAATTGACCGTAACTCCTTATATATGATGAACTGGGTGTCCTACTATATATCAAATGAAATATCTTCGAATTAACTTTCGAACAATATCAATTTTTCCTAAATCCGATATCGGAGCAAAAAGTTATGCCCATTATACTCTAGCAAGTCATCCTGGAAAACTGAGTGACGACATTTTTGATAACTTATCGCGTCTGTGATGGCTTATCACAAAATTTCATCAGCCGAGATTTTCATCAATTGGGAAGTGGTTTAGTAAGGGTCTTTTGGACTTTTCCTTCACCTCCTATGACCCAAATAATCAAAATCACGTACTTAATCATCATAAATCAGTTTAAACAACCCTTAATCCTCCTTATTCACAAGAACAATATTAGGGTTTCCTCTTAAGATAATCTTCCAAGAAATTCAAAACTCCATTACTGCTTCTTCAAGATAATCAAGAATCTAAGATTTCTAACCCAAGAAGTTCAAGAAAGTTCCGAAGAACATCAAATTAAGGTCATCCTCTTCAAGAAAGAAACCAATAGTCTAGCATCACAATCCAAGAATCTCAAGAAAGCTTTTAAGATCATCTCCTAAGGTTTCAAGGTCAAGTTCTCTACATCAAATAAATTCTATTAAGGTATGTGGGTTTTGAACAAGAACACTCTTTCGTTTTCGTGCCCAAAAGTTTTAGTTTTTCTTAAAGAATTTCATATTTTCAAGAATGAATTCATATTACTTTGCTATATTTCAAGTTTATGAGATTATGGAATTGTTCAATTCTTGAATTGCATGATTATGTTATTTAATTATGGTATAAATTGAGAGTTCATGACATAAATTGCATAGTCTTATATTGATATCATATTTTCAAGAATTTCCAAGATTTGTTGTCATGAATTGAGCCCTATTGTGAAATTGTGAGTCTTTGAGAATGACTTATTGATACTTTTTAAAGTGTTTCAAGAAGAGTACAAATATTTCTATATTATTGAGACTTTAAATCTTATTCATGATAATTCTATCAAGATTTTAAGAAAGAAGTGAGTTTTGATCCTAAGTTAAGAAAGAAATCCACATCCTTGATTTTGAGATAAAGGGGATGCATTTGGCTCCCATCACATATTTTTGAAATATTTTTTAGGTGGATTTTCTGAAGTTTTGAGCTAAGTAAGGGAGTTGTATTTAGCATCGAGTTGGGCTTGATTTCGAGGTCTCATGCCCCAGAACTACGTGCCCCCATAGGTTTCTGATTTACCGCAAGTGGTTTAAGATAGTGATCACTAAAGTTAAGGTTCTATCTGATGGCAAAGATAGAACAGCTCTCCCTAACGTGGGTAAGACGTTGGACTCCATGTAGCTCACATGGTTTATGTCGGTTAGAAGAAACTCCCAAAGTAGTCCCTCACTCTATCTAAGATACAAGTATATGTATTTTGAAAGCTATGAGTCCAAGATTTCTAAGGCTCTCAAGTGTCAAAATCTTTAAGTTTCCAAAGAAGTTCCTAGTTTTCATGAGATTAAAGTGTATTCTCTGAAAGATATTGTTTTAAAACTTTATTTATCTTACAAGTTTGAGAATAAAGAAAGAATACAGATTTAGAATGAAGTGCAATGACTCACGTGATTTATATTACCTGTTTTCTTATTCATGATTATGGTGGTTTTAATTCTAGCTATGTGAGTCATCTATACTAGCATGCATGTTTTCTATAAAGATTTATGATATTGATTATTTAATTGTATACACCCCCATATACTCAGTATATTCCCAAAGTGCTGATCCACATATACGTCTGTGTTACATTGTCTCATAATGTAGGTACAAGAATTAGTATGCACATTCAGATTCATTCAGCTCGCAGCTTTCAGTTAGCAGGTGATGAATCCTTTTGATTCAAGGGTTTGAGCCAGATAGACAGTTTGAGCAGTTCTTTATTTTCCTATTTTAGTCGTATTGAGTTAGGATAGTTAGGAGTCATGACCTGGCTATCTAAAGTCAGTACTAGTAGAGGCTTCATAGATAGTTAGTAGAGTTAATGTATTCAGTCTCAGTTTTATTTTGGTAAAAGCAGAGTTGTAATCTTGTAAAGTTCAGACTTTGTATTGATCAAGTTCAGAAAAGTTTTATGTTCTCGCTGATTTTATACAGATTTAAGCATTTTATTCAGTTGCTTATGAGTTATGCCAGTCGAAGGGTTAGCTTAGGGCCACTTGTGACCCTAAGCACCGTGTGATGTCTCGGGACCCATTTTTGGGGCATTGCAAAAGCCTACCCTTGAATAGATATTATCCGTAGTCACCTAATTTGAGCCTTTGAACCTTTGTTTGGAAATCACATTGTAAGCCGTGAATCATTAGACTTTTATCCCTCTTTTGAACCCTACCCTCCTTGAACTTGAAAAGGCAACTTGAGGCTAAAAGCCTAAGTTAGGGTTTGTGAAGATTGGAAGAGGTGATTTTGGGCCACGAAATTGTAAGTAAGTGCCTAAGAGCTAAACAATGAGAACAAATAAATAAGAAAAACAAAGGACACAACACAGGAAAGAAATACATAAAGTGTACAAGGAAAAGTGATGAATAGAAAATGCCTTCAAAAGTTAGGTGAATCAAGGATATAAAAGTAGGCATATGTGTAAAGAGTGAAAACAAAATAAGTGGTCCATGATCAAAAGTTGAATAGAATAGTGCGATGTAGATGTTCAAGAAGGGTATAGCCACTTTGTTCCTAAATGATATCCTACCCTTCCCCGAACCTACGTTACAAGCTCAAAAAGCCCTTCGAGATCTCCAACCAAGTGTATTCATTATAGTGGCAATTGAAAATAAGAGCAATCCTATGGTATGGTACTTGTTATCATCGAGAGTCCTTGTGAGAGAGAGAGAGTTTTGAACTGAAAATCCCTTGTTGTATATTTGATAATTTGGTGTTTATGGGATTTTCTTTCTTGTGAGGAGGTATGAAAACAAATTGAGGTAGGTGATATTGTCATCTCTCAAAAAATGAGGCAAAAAGTGTATAGTGGAGTGGAGTTCAAAGGTGAGTCACTTCTAGAGTGTTAGTGGTTGTCGCATTGTTGTTCTCTAAAGTCTTTTGCATCCTTGAAAATTGTATTTCATGTTGAGAGGTGTCGTGAGAATAGATTTGTCTATGTTTGAAGTGCTACTTGTGGTAGTAACCAATCTTGAAGTCATTATGATCATTGGGTTGTATAAATAGGCTTAAATTTGCATTATTTCATTGAGTGAGACGTAGTGTTTCTTGACGACAAGCAAAGGCTTAAGTTGGGGATGTTGGTGAGTGGTGAATTTACCATTCTTTTGCACTTAAACTTTATGCACACTACCATGATTTGAATGTATGAATGCAAAAAATTTGTGATCGAATGCACTAATTTACACATTTTACAGGCTTACATGTGATGAGAAAGGAAGATGTGGATTTTAGCTGAAAAGGACCAAAAGAAGAAGAAAAGTGCACAGCTGAAAGACCCTGCACAGAAAAGGCTCAATTACCACGATCACGGTCTAAGGGCCGTGATCGCGGCCAGTAAAGTTTAGTCAATTATATGCGATTGCGATTATCAAAGGGCGATCGCGGGAAAGATGGCGCGATCGTGGCTTAGCGGGTTTAATGTTTGGGGGCAATTCTATAAATTGACGTGGCTGATCCCAACTCCCTTGTAAGGAATAAATCCTTTTTCCCCTTTGACAATTATTGAAGTTTGGAGTTTGAAAATTGGAGAATTGATGAACCCTAGAAATTGGGGAAACTTTTGTACTTAAATTCCAATTTGAATTTGGTGAAATTGCAGTGTAAAGTGAAGATTCTTCTTATTTTCCATTGCCATGGATACTATGAATGAACTTTTTGGTATATCTCTTCTGTTTAGATTTATGAGTAGCTCAATTCTCTTGCCTTGGGATTATGTTGAACTAGGGTGAAATTATGTGTGGGTTGTGATATAGTTGTGTGGATGTTTGTTTGTTAATAATAGGTTCCACTATTGCTTGATTTAATTGGTTGGGATTTGTAGGTAAAAACCCCAAATGCCCTGAATAGGTTTGTGGGTGAAAACCCCAAATTCTTGAAATCTCACATCTTCCTTGAAAGACGGGTGTGGGTGAACTTTTAGAACCCATATTATCCTTGAAAGGGGAACTGGATGACAAAGCAATAGTGGGCAATAATGGATGTAGTTCATTATCTTTTCGCTATCTTAGAAATTAGACTGGCTAGAGAGTTGGCTATGTCTTAGGCATCTTCCTAGAAATAGGGATGCCCAATTGAGGTATTAGGTAATTTTAATTGACACACTCGTTAGGTGCTCGAAGGGTCAATGGGTGCTATTCTTGAGTTTTTGTTGAGAAACTAACCTCAAGGACCCTCAACCTAGCCTACCATATTGTTAATGACTAGAATTTACATTAAATCATCATACACCCATGCAAAAGTTGCCCTTAGGTTGACATAATCCCAAGGTATTTATATATTGGATTTTCAATCACAATTATTACCGTCAGTTTGTAAACTTAAATAGACCTTGTTAGAAACACTCTTCAAACAACACCCTCCCCCCTATTTTAAATTGTGCATTTAATTTCGCCTTCACTACGAGTATACCTTAAGATGCCATTGACACCCATAAGTTTTGAAGACCACACTCGCTCCTCGTGGATTCGACCTCAACATAAGTTGATCCATTGACAACGACCGTCCTCTACCAATTCAAATGGTATAGGTGAGTGTTATCAATGGACACCTAGGATCTATAGTCTAAGTCGAATCCCGTCGACATAGGTTAATTATTTTTAATATAATTTTAAATTATTACTTATCTTTAATTCATTAAAATGGTTATTTAAAAACTTAACTTTTTTCTTATCAGGGATGATCCATCTCGAATTCCATTCATGAGAAGACTGCTCAGGTCTTTCTCATTTTGTCATGGTGAATCAAGTCACACATAAGTTAATATTTTTTAAATAGAATTTTAAATTAGTTCTCATTTTTATATATTTTAAGATTTCTTTAAGTTTATACCAATACTCATTTTATTACTCTCTTCGTCCCATTTTGCGAAGCAGTCTTTTCTTTTTAGTCTATTCAAAAAAGAATGACATTTTACCATAAGTAGAAATAATTTCATTTTAAAATTTCTCTTTTAGCCTTAATGAAATGATTTAAAGCCACATAAATATCTAAAAAATGTTTTAGACAATACGTTTCAAAATCTTTCTTTTTTCTTAAACATTGTATCAAGTCAAATGGTGGCACATAAAATAGAATGAAAAGAGAGTATGTTTTCTAGATTTATATTACGGCTCCTACAATCTCATCAAAAAAATGATTTTGATATCTCCAAAGATATCCCCAATGACATGGTTCATAGAATGATCAGGAAGAAGGTTGGTAGAAAAATTATTGTTGTTAAGAGTGAAAAGAAGTGCATTGAGAAGGACAATCATGACGTAAAGTATCTTTCTGTTAGAAGGAAGTAGGACGATGTTGGAGCTGATGATTTGGGTGATGGTGGGGATCATATGAGGCTTATATCGAAAGGTGTTCTAAGGGCTAATTAAGTGTTGTAGAATAAACTGATTTACGTATGCAGTTGACTTTGTAGTAATTAATTTATATTTAATGCATATATATTTTTTGCTTATTTATTCCTTAATAATAATTATTATCATAGTTCTTTATCAATTCAAATAATCAACACAAAATAAGATTGGAAAATAAATAATATAACACACGAAAAAATATCCTAACTAACTTATTAATCTAAACTGTTGAAAAAAACTAAGTTTGATGATTTGAATGTCAGGCAAATTAGTGAACTATATGAGTCACTAGACGTCAATGACCATTAAGGCATGTTTCGTTAAACAATTCATATAGCACACCAATTTAATGTGTTATATCTAGTTTTGTTTAACTTTATTTTATTTTCTATTTCAACCATTTTTCCTTTTTCATCTTTCAGTTAGGTTTGGACTCTAAGAGTAGAGACCTTGCAACTTTATAAACAGTCAAAGATTCATCAAGATACACCCGACATAATACAATAATCGGGTAATATTACTAATATATCTAAGCGACTTAAAACAGGCAGGCCGTCCTTGTCCAGCCAATTTAAAAAGGGTAATTTGTCATTTCACACCAACTCCAACCACCATAAACCTATTTCTAACCAATATTTTTGTCATTTCACAAATATTTTAACCACCACAAACCCTATTTCAGGATTCAATGCCTCTCATAGATAGTGGTTGTGGTAGATTTAGGATAAGAAGTAAAGGATAGATCTTAAATCCTCTACCCATCTTCGTGCAGAAACTTTCAAATTTGAGGTTTATATCACAAAAATCAGGGAAAAGGAAACAACATCTGCCATGGTTGCTAGACCTATGTTGCACTACAAATTGTCATACCCTCTCATTCATGACAAAACATTCCTACCTTTATCTGTAATTTTAGAAATAGGAAGAAGAAAATTCCAATTCCAACCTAGGGAAAATAGAGAGAATATGTCAAATTCAGATCAAATACCCAGTAGTCAAATCAGCAGAATGAAATTAAACCAACAGATGGAAGAGAACAGATAACCATACGAAATTATTTGTCATCAGAGTCTTTACAAATAGATGATTTTATTTTCAAAAGTTCTTAATCCTTTTATCGCTGCAACTTTACTTTAGGGGAAACCAGTCAGTAACAAAAGGTAATTTTGCTAATGGAAAAGGCTTGAAATTTTTTGCAAATTTAAAGGGAAAAGGCACAAAGAACATAGAATTTATCGGTAAAAATTCCCTGTGCACAGAAGGCAAATTATAAGAGAAAGAATTAATCTCCAGAGAGATTTCTGTTGGACTAACTAGAAAGAGGACATGTGTCCATAAACAATGAAATGAACTAAACCAGGGCCTTGTCATAATAGGCATCTCAAGTACAACAAGGACTAGAGACCACCTCCACTACCGAACCTAATCAACCAAATAGATACCCTAAGTTAGCTAAATTTTGAGTATATAACAAGATAGCATTTTGCATAATTTCAGACTTTGAGATAGGTCCATAACCCTGACCAATCCAAATAATTCTAACCATTCGATGCTATAATACCCTGCAATTTTTCTAGCTTAAACTCGTCCTCAAAATGATAAGAAGTGGCTTCTAGAATGAGTTATATTTATTTCATGTGGAACTCTTTAGATTTGTACTTTCCATGGCGTAGGAAATTGAATTAGCTTTCCAATGATATAAGATTCATCTAAATTCGATAATCGGGTAAGAAGTTATGGCTATTTAAAGTTCCAGGCACTAAACATTATCATTTAGACCCTTAGCACGCCGCGAAGCAGTGTCAAATCCTAATTGTCATTTTTCGGTGGCCCTCTAAAATATTGACGCATGGCAGAGAGGGCTAATTTGCCAGTTATCAATTTTCAGAGGTCCAGCGCGATAATGGTGCACCACTCTAGGTGCCAAAATGGCATTTCAAAGGGGCACCGTGATGACACCGCGATAGTGGCGCATCGCGGTTGCCACCCAGATTGGAAAAAAATACATTTTCCAGTTTCATTTAAGAATTTAAAGGGGGTATTTTGGTAAATTCCTCAACCCCTAATCCGTCCAAAAACATAAGATTACTCAAATATCAAAGCACTTTATGCCCTATTCATCATTCTCCTCAAATCAAAACCCTAGTTCATCATACTTCCTCTCCAAGAAACTCAGAATTCCTCCATTAATTCTCCAAGATAGTCCAAATTTAAGGATTCCCAATACAAGAACTCTAAAAATTCATCTCCAAAGCATCAATAGAAATCCAAGATTGAAGTCTTTCATCAAAGATCATCAATTAAGGTATAGGGGGTTTGAACAAAGATAATTCTTTCATCCTTGTGCCAAAAACTTTTTTTTAATTCTAAAATTACTGCAATTTATATGATTTTCCATGAAATTCAGGTTAGGGTTTCTACCCATTATCATTCTTTGCAAGATTATGAGGTTTTCCATAATTTAGAAGTTGAAATACATGATTATGTTTATGTTTCCATGCATATTGCTGAAATTTCCAGATTTTGAGTTGTTTTATCAATATTGACATTATCAAGCATGATTATTTTGATGATTTAACATGAGATTGAAGCATGGATTTCCAACCCAAGATTTAATATTATAATCTCAAGAAAGATGGTGCTTTAAGCATCTTATGAATAGATTATTCTAAATTTTTAGAAAAATCTTTGATCTTTTGATCATTGGTTTAGCTTTGGAATCCACTATAGATTATTATAGTTTATAGAACTCATATTTACTCAGATAAATGCATAACTGGTTTTCATATGAATCCTTATGCTAGTTCTTAAACATGGATTTCCAATGATTTGAGCATACAGATTTAAGAGGGAGTAGTATTTAGCATCGAGCGAGAAGTGTGAGATTAGTGTGCCCTATCTTTCACAAAACTACATAGCCAATATAGATACAGACTCAGATTATTCCCATTTATATGGATGAAAGATTTAGCTAGTGATCGATCACTTGGATTAGGTTATACTCCCTGGAAAGAGTATGACACCTCTCCGTAATGTGAGGTCTCCTCCTTAGGAGGTCAAAACATTGGACTCTGTGTAGATATTTTGGTTTGTGTCAGTTATGAGAACCTCCCTAACAGTAAAGATTTCCAGAATAGTTTTTAAAGTATTTCTCCCTACAGTCTAACAGTTAAGAATGTATTCCCTTGCAGAATAAGTTTTCAGATATGATTTAAAAACAAGGACAGAATTCAGATTTTCGAACTAAGTGTTATGGCTCACTACATTTATACTATATATTTTACTTTTCTTGATTATGATTTTCAGAGTTTAGATTTAATCAAGCCTACGTGAGCCATTTATATTTAGCATGCATGATTTCATAAACTGTGATGATATTGTTTACTTATTGCATACACCCTCATATACTCAATACATCCTTAAAGTACCGATCCACATATATTTCTATGTGTTACATTGTCTCATAATATAGGTTCAGGTGCTCAATCTCAGCAGCGTGACCTTCGAGCATCTCTTCTATATTTCTGTAGTTGGTGAGTCCTCATAGTTTGGGGACTTAATTGTTCACACTCTCAGTTAAATAGAAGATGTTTCTTATTTTATTTCAGATACTTTGAGTCAGCTGGGGCCTATCCCAATGACTCTCTAGATTCAGATAGTAGAGGCTTGTTGGACTACCAGATTTAGTATTCAGATTTTTATTTTAGTACTCAAATTTCTAGTATTTCCTTTATAAGACTTTTGAGATTTGTATGATTCAGATATTCTCAGATGTTATTGACAGTTTCCACATTCTAGCATGACTTTTATGTCCATATTTCCATTATCACAAGATTTAGGCTCAATAGTATACAGACAGGGTTAGCTTAAGGCTACTCATAGTCTTAAGCACCATGTGACATCTCGGGACCAAATTTTGAGGCGTTACAAACTTGGTGTCGGAGCCTAAGGTTTAGAGAGTCCTAGGGAGTCATACAAGCCACGTTACATGGATTTTTTACCATCGGTATGAAGCGTGCCACATCTATGAGCAAGAGGCTATAGAGCCTTTTAGGAAATCATCCCTTCTTTCATAATCTATCGTGCATTTATTATCTCTATCTGCTTTTAACTCGTGCTTTTACGTGATCGAAAATGCCTCATTGTCAAGCTAACACCCGCATAAATAATAATCAGCCACCTTAGGTCGCAGATCCTTTGAATTAGAATGTATCAAATGCAGAGTTTCGGGCTGCCTTTCAGGCGCTAGCCCAAGCTGTGACAACTAATATTCAAGGCAACCATCAAGCTATAATCCCACCTCAGTAGGATGGGGATTTAGCCACAGCCAGAATTTATGATTTTAGGAAAATGAACCCGCCAAAATTCTTTTGGTCAAAGGCTGCTGAAGACACACAACTTTATCTTGATGAGGTGAAAAAGATCACCCAAATTATGCATGTTTTTTAGGAAGAGAGTGTAGAATTGGCATCCTATAGGCTGAAAGATATTGCTTATGATTGGGTAGTGATGTGGAAGAAGAGTACAGAGAAGAATGTAGCCCCTATGACATGGCAGATATTTTAGGATGTGTTCTTCCCACTTGAGATGAGGAAAGCTAAGATAAAATAGTTCATGAACCTGAGGCAAGTCTCTATAATAGCGAAGGAGTATTGCCTTAAGTTCAACTAGTTGTTGAAGTATGCCCCTGACCAGATGGCTGACCCTAGGTTAAGCATGAGTAAGTTTATGTTGGTGTGTCTGGGATGGTAGTTAAGGAGTGTAGGACTGCTATACTCAATAGGGACATGGACCTCCCTAGATTGATGATGCACGCTTAGTAGATTGAGGTAGAAAAGAGGAATGAAAGAGAGAGCAAATAAGAAGGCTAAAATAGGGCAATTTGATTATAGTCAAAATAGGTTGGAAGAGGAAATCGTTTATCTATACCTGCGCCTTCTTCAGCCAGTGCTCCTGCACCCAAAAATAGGCAAGAACAGTAGGGTAACTCCTCTTTGTTCAGATCTTAGAATAGAGTGAGCAATAGGCCTAGCTATCCTCAGTGTGCTAGGTGTGGCAAGAATCATGCTGGTGAGTATCTAGCAGGACAGAGAGGTTGTTATGGGTGTGGCCAGCCAGGACATAAAATCAAAGAGTTCCCGCATGCTAGACAGGTAAATAAGGATATTCGTCCAAAAACTCAGGGCGCATAATCTAGTACCGGTGGTAGTCAGCGCCAGAATTAGGTTTATGCTTTACCATCCCATCAGGAGCAGGAGGATTCACCTGATGTTGTGACTGGTATACTTCGTGTCTTTTATTTTGATGTTTATGTGTTGTTAGACCCTGGGTAAAGATTTTCCTATGTGACCCCATTAGTTGCTATGAATTTTGAGATAAGTTCTGAAAAGATCTTGAACCTTTCTTGATTTCTACTCTAGTAAGTGAGTCAGTTATTGCCAAACAGATTTATAAAAACCATCCTACCACCGTACTTCATAAAGTCATATTAGCAGACCTGATAAAGTTAGACATTATTGATTTTGACCTTATTCTGGGTATGGATTGGCTCCATTCTTGTTATGTTTCTATAGACTGTCACAACCATGTAGTGAAATTTTGGTTCCCAGATGAGCCAATCTTTGAGTGGTCAGGTAATTCAGTGTCTCCCAAGTGTCATTTTATATCTTATCTTAAGGCCAGAAAGTTGATATCCAAAGGTTGCATTTATCATCTAGTTCGAGTTAAAGACACTAAGTCTGAGACTCCAAAACTTTAGTTCGTTCGAGTAGCCAATGAGTTTCCTGATGTTTTTCCTAAAGATCTCCCAGGGTACCTCCCAATAGGGAAATAGAATTTGGTATTGATCTTCTCCTAGATACTCAGCTTATTTCTATCCCTTCGTACCATATGGATCTCGTAGAGCTTAAGGAGTTGAAGGAGCAACTCAAGGATCTTTATATAAAGGTTTCATAGGCCTATGATTTCTCCATGGGGTGCTCCTATCCTATTCGTGCGAAAGAAAAATGGTTCTTGGCATATGTGCATTGACTATCGTCAGATGAATAAAGTTACAGTCAAAAACAAATATCCTCTTCCTAGAATTGATGATTAATTTGACCAACTCCAAGGTGTAAGCTATTTCTCAAAGAGAGACCTTAGATTTGGCTATCATCAGCTTAGAGGAAGGGAATATGATATTCCAAAGACAGCCTTTAGAACCCGTTATAGATATTTTGAGTTTTTATCCATGTCTTTTGGGCTAACCATTGCTCCAACATCTTTTATGGACCTCATGAATCGAGGGTTCAAATAATATCTGGATGTGTTTGTCATAGTATTCATAGATGACATCCTTGTGTACTCCCGTAGTGAGGATGACCATGTAGATCATCTTAGAATTGTCTTGCAAACTCTTAGATATTATCAATTGTTTGCTAAATTCAGCAAGTGTGAATTTTTACTAAGATTAGTAGCCTTTCTCGGTCATATTATTTTTGTCGATGGCATTAGAGTTAATCCCTAAAAGATAGAAGCTATAAGAAATTAGCCTAGACCTATATCTCCATCAGACATTAGGAGTTTGGTCAAACTGAAGGAATTAGTTAAAGATCAATAGGAAGAGGTTTTCTCCCAAGGGGGAGATGGTATGTTGAAATACCAAAGTAGATTGTGAGTTCTATGTGTAGATAGTTTGAGGCAGCGAATTATAGCAGAAGTGCATGGTGCATAGTATTCTATTCATCCAAGTGCTACCAAGATGTACCGCGACTTACAGGAAATCTATTGGTGGAATGGCATGAAAAGAGACATAGCAGAGTTTGTAGCCAAGTGTGCAACTTGTCAATAGGTTAAGGTAGAACACCAAAGACCTGGTGGTACGTTGCAAGAGTTTAGTATCCCCACTTGGAAGTAGGAAGAGGAAAATCTGGATTTTGTGACTGGTTTACCCTATTCGCGTCGTCATCATGATTTAATTTGGGTTATTGTAGATAGATAACTAAGTCAGCGCATTTCTTGCTATTTCAAACGTCCTATACAGCTAAAGATTATGCTAGGTTGTCTATTCGAGAGTTAGTCAGACTGTATGGAGCTCCCTTGTCTATCATTTCAGATAGGGGTACTCAGTTCACTTCTCAGTTTTGGAAAGCCTTTAAGAAGGTTCTAGGTACCCAAGTCCATCTAAGTTCAACTTTCCACCCTCAGACAGATGGTCAGGCAGAGAGGACCATCCAAACTCTAAAAGATATGTTGAGGGCATATGCTCTTGATTTCAAGGGTAGTTGGGATGAGCATTTGCCATTGATTGAGTTCGCTTATAATAACAGTTATCATGCTAGCATTCAAATAGCTCCATTTGAGGTTCTTTATGAGAGGAGATGTAGATCACCTATAGGTTGGTTTAAAGTGGGTGAGGCTTCTTTGCTTGGGCCTGATGGAGTATTTGAGGCAATGGAGAAAGTTAAGTTGATTAGAGAAATATTGAAAGTAGCCCAGAGTCGTCAGAAATCCTACTCAGATGTGAGAAAAAGGGACCTCGAGTTTAAAGTTGATAATTTTGTGTATTTGAAGATTTCACCCATGAAAGGGGTAAAGAGATTTGGCAGTAAAGGGAAGCTTAGTCCCCGGTATGTTGGCCCTTATAGAATTTTCAGTCGTGTTGGGAAAGTATCTTATGAGCTTGAGTTACCCACAGACTTGTCAGCTGTTCATCCTGTATTCCACGTCTCTATGCTTAAGAAGAGTATCAGTAACTCCACCGTTGTAGTTCCTTTAGAAAGCTCAGATATTCTGAACAACCATTCATATGAAGAGATTCCAGTTGAGATTTTTGACCATCAGATCCGTAGACTAAGGAACAAAGAAGTTCCCTTGGTCAAAGTTCTTTGGAGAAATCAGTCGGCTGAGGATGCTACTTGGGAAACAGAAGTATACATGTGAGCCAAGTACCCTCACCTCTTCTCTGTAAACTCAGATCTAGCCGAAGGTAGTACTATTTCTTTATCCAGTCCTTTTCTAATCATACATTTAGCTATATAGTTTTCCTCATGTAAATTCATGCACTCACAGAATTACTCAGAAGCTTAGAATGATTTAGATTTAGTTGTTCAGTTTACTTTAGTTGTCCATGCTATCTTATGCCCTTAGATTCCTCAGAAATTTCAGATAACTAGCAACATTCAAGGACGAATGTTCCCAAGGGGGAGATATTGTAATACCTCATAATTTTCCTAGCTTAAACTCATTCTAAAAATGATAAGGAGTAGCTTCTAGAATAAGTGATGTCTATTTCGTGTGGAATTCTTTAGATTTGGACTTTCCATGGCGTAGGAAATTGAATTAGCTTTCCAAAGATATAAGATTCGCCTAAATCCGATAACCGGGTAAGAAGTTATGGCTATTTAAAGTTCCAGTTGCTAAACACCGTCATTTAGACCCTTAGCGCACCGCGGAGCAGTGTCAAATCCCAATTATTATTTTTTAGTGGCTCTCTGCGATATTGGCACATCGCGGAGAGGGCCAATTTTCTAGTTGTCAATTTCCAAAGGTCCAGTACGATAATGACGCATCGCGTCGGGTGCCAAAATGGCATTTCAAAGGGGTACCTCGATGACACCGCATCGTGGAGTCTTCCCAGTTTCTAGTTGTCATTTTCTAGTGAGCCACCGTGATCGCGGTGCGTCACGTTGGCCACCCAAATCAAAAAAAAATACATTTTCCAGTTCCGTTTAAGAATTTAAAGGGGTTATTTTAGTAAATCCCTCAACCCCCAATCTGTCCAAAAACATAAGATTACTCAATTATCAAAGCACTTTATGCCCTATTCATCATTCTTCTCAAACCAAAACCCTAGTTCATCATACTTCCTCTCCAAGAAACTCAAAATTCCTCCATTAATTCTCCAAGATAGTCCAAATTTAAGGATTCCCAATACAAGAACACTAAAAATTCACCTCCAAAGCATCAATAGGAATCCAAGATTCAAGCCTTTTATCAAAGATCATCAATTAAGGTATGTGCGGTTTGAACAAGGATAATTCTTTCATCCTTGTGCC